>NC_056743.1:1438367837-1438527837 GCF_019279795.1 Protopterus annectens | reverse complement strand
TTAACCAGAAAGTAGAAAGAGATGGGAAAAACTGCCCAAATGGCCAATGAACTATAATTTCAGGGCCAAAACCCACTCTTCCCATGGTAGATAGGCTACCTAGTACTTACCACTCCCACTGATAAGTTAGAAGGCTTCCCTCCAACACAGAAAGGCTTGGGGGGCTCAGAAGCTTACCAACAGTCCTGGATACAGCAATTCTGTATCTGGACTTGACTAGTTACAGGAAAGGCAGGAAACAAGCTTAGAATTTTTTTTTTGTTACAGAAAAGCAGCTAACACAGCAGTAAATACAATTCAAATTGCAGTGCATGCCAACACCCCCACGTGTGTAGCAACACTACGGCAAATACAGTTCAAATAAATGCAATTAAATTAACAAATGACTAAAAAACAAGTGCAGAAGGCAGTAAATTAGAAGGCTACTAACAAGCAGTAATAAGTGCAGAGTAAGAGCGACTGAACAGATAACAGCATGGAGAAGAGCAACTAATACAGTTACAGTAAGAGCAGCTGAATAATAAATATATATATATATATATATATATATATATATATATATATATATTTTTTTTTTTTTTTTGTTGAGGGAGGGAACAAAGCAGGATTAAGAGGCTACAGGGGGTGTTCCTTCCCAAATGTTCTCTTTGTACACAGTAGGAGTGCCTGAAATCAGAATATGACCTCACTGCACTCAGTTGAGTGAGCAAATGAGATGGGCTCAGAAGGAGCATCCAAATACAAATCTACAAGAGGGGCAGGCAATTTCAAAGACATGAACACCAAAACAAGAACAGGGAAGGTGGGTGGGAAACTAACTGTAGAGAGACAGCCGCAACTTCACTTGAGTTAATATTCAGTGAAAAATACAAATAAATTAATTAATTAAATACAGTACTATATGAAAAAGAGCAGATAAAAGTGTACTTAAATTCACTTATACATCCAGTTGATTTCAGGTAGATGTTAGCTGGCCAAAGCTCTGATATTAAGCAGAGATAACTCAAAATGTACCACTTATATAAGGCAAGACAGAATGTCAGTGATGAGGTGAAACTACCCCCACTGCTATCAATGGCTACACAGAAATTTTAACAAGTACTCTGTAGAGAGACAGCCACAACTTCGGTTAAGTTAATATTCAGTGAAAAACACAAATAAATAAATTAAATACAGTACTATATGAAAAAGAGCAGGTAAAAGTGTACTTAAATTCACTTATATGTCCAGTTGATTTCAGGTAGATGTTAGCCGGCCAAAGCTATTATGTATGTATGGATGAAATGTCAACCCCTTTGCAGATGCTGGAGGCTGTAAAGAAAGTACTGCAAAAATATATTACTAAAATATTACATGTTTAGACTATATTACACAATCCAGACTTATTAATGAATTAACCCACACTAATTCTCTTACTATAAGATGCAAAACAGTATCTCTCTTTCACTATCCTTCTAACAGGTCTATATTATCCTGTTGAAATGGCATAACAGTGAATGCTGTTTCAATGACAAACAGCAAACTGCAAAAACAGCGAAAGCCCAGGTCACAGATATTTTTCCTAGGGAGAAAATAGGTAGACCAACAAGACACAACACACCAGTTAAAACACCAACTAATGTGGGGGGTTGTGCTCCTATATTGTCCCTAACTAAATATACCAACTCCAAGATCAAACTACAGTGAGGTAAAGGGCAATGTCACGGTGACAGCTAAGTGATTTTTTCCCTAGGAAAAAAATCACTGACCTGAGCTTTTGCTGTATTTCCAGTTCGCTGTTTATTTGTCGTCAAAATGGCATTCGCTGTTATGCCATTTTGACAAGATAATATAGACCCCCTTCTAACACTTGCATGTCTGCTTCACTCTGTTGAATATTTTCCAACTGCAATACATCAGCTTTACTGTAACCCAGAAATTGCTGTTGCTTTTCTGTTCACAAAATGTTATTGCTGTCTATATTGTACAATATATGTACATATGTATACAGTTCTATTTATCTCTGTATTGTGCATGTATGGATGAACTTGTAACGCACATAAGAATAATTTTTACATTTCCTGTATAAAAATTATAAGTAGATTTGAATGTAACTGGAGCTTTTCTTTCCCGGCCTCTGCTGAAAATAGGTAGTTGCTTACCCAGTCGACTTTCCCAGTAAACAAATGCCAAATAAATAAATTCATTCTTCATTGCAATGAATAAAACAAAACAGTTAACGACAATATAAATGCTGCAGCAACTTTTGTTCAACAACCTACAAGTCATAAAAATCAGAAATAGTACAGCATACAACATACTGTTTTTTTCTTTGGGAGGGACTTGCATGCCTGCAGAACACCTGTACTTCATTTCTGACCTTTATATGTCTTCTCTGACATCAAGAATAGCTATTCCCACTGGCATCCTTAAATACAGGTTTAACCTACCCGAATGGCTGATACTGTTGCAGCATAAACCTACAGAGTTAACAGAGCCAAATCACAGACAAATGTAGCCCTATACTGGGTAATGAATTAGCAGGCATTTTCTAAACAAAATAAAACAAAACACTAACATAGGAAACAGGCTTAGTATAAGAAACAGTAAACTTCTCCTCTCTTGAAACTCATATGTAGTGAAAATGCATTCAATGACCCACTAAACAAAGAATATGTTGGGATTCATACTCAAGTAACATATAGTAAAGTACTAATTTGCAGCCATGTGAAGGATGCAGGAATTCAAAAGACAAATGTATAATGCATTTGCTAACAGTCTGGGACAGCACAATGTACATGTGTCCATTTTCAGGAACAGCTGAGAAGAACAACCTGGTTAAGTAACTTTACTAATAAGCCAACCAAAGTGAAACAAAACTGGGAAACCACAAAGCAAGCTGACACCACAGGAATAAAAAATAAAATGTAATGTTTAGCCCTTTCGTCACAAATTACAGTTGACTTCTTCAGAAAAAACAGAGTATCACCTTTCAACTCCTTAAATGCTCATTAACAATGACATCATTAACAAATGTGTGTTAAGCACGATATACATTTAAAGATACAGACTCCCTTTTTCCCCCTTTATACATAGGTTCATAGATTAGTACTAGGCTAACTGCCCTTCTGGGCCATTTTTTTTAAGCCTAGCCAATTACCCCATACAAGAATCAAACCCTGTACCTTGTGTCTGTAAGGTAAACACCTTAGCCATTATGCCAGCCTCCCACCCCTTACAAAGTTAAAAACAATATTAAACTACCTATAATATCTACTTATATTAAATACTTCAGACTTAGTTAACTTGAATTATGAAGGTAATAAAATAATAAAAATTAGTTAATTATATAAAAAAATAGCTTTTAACTTCAAAAAACTGGTTATTGAGACCATGTCATTCAATCCTGGGTTAATGTTGGCATTAACCCTCAGTTGCCATAACAGTTCTTTATACTCAAGTAAATAATCCATAGGACCTCCTCTCTCATCTACAATAAGTTGTTCAAGAACTGTGAATTTAAAATTGTGACCTAGGTAAGTACTGACATGCTTAGCCAATGAATTTTTTTAATTCATTTTCCTAATGTCATATAAATGTTGATATATACGTGTTCAAAAGGAATTCTTTGTTTTGTCTATATAAAAACAAGCACACATCTGACAAATACCAGCATATATGACAGTCTTACTACTACAGTTGTACTTGTGTAGTACAATCGTCAGGGTTCCTTTTGAAGAGGGCCAAAGAGGCACTCTGCTTGACATGTATGAGCAGTCTATTCCAGAGTCTGGGGAGTCTCTAGGTCAGGAACCTATCCCTCCAGCATGTTTTGTTTATTGTGATGACAAGGTTTAGATCCCTGGAGCATCCGGATCTGATGGATTGGGATTTCTTTAAGTGTAGCATGTCCAACAGCTCTGGGTTTGACATGGCCTTGTATGTTAAGCAGAGATCGTCTCTGAGTAGGCCTGTGATTCTTTTAGTGAGGTATTTCTGTGGCCTTTCCAGTTGTTGCAGATGTCTTGACAGGTACATACCAAATGGGACATTGTATTCTATAATGGGTCTAATGAGGGATGAGTACAGTGGGACAATGACCTCCTTTTTTCTGGATGAAAAAACCCTTAGTGATGAGGTGTGCCACATAAAAGGATTTCCTGACTGCTGTAGTGATGTGGTTATCGAAGGTGAGACCACTGTCCACCTGTGTCCCTAAGTCTCTTATCACATGTTTGGTGTTTAGTGTACTGCCACTTATGTGGTAATTCATGGGTACATGTTTTTTCCCAAAGGGGATAACTATGCATTTCTTGGCACTGAGCTTGAGCCCATGGCTCTGGCAACAAGCATCTGTTTCTGTAAGGCCCTTTTGTAGAGTATCCACATCATTTGGGGATTCAGTAATGGCTCCCAGTTTGCAGTCATCTGCAAACTTTGTTAGCCAGAGTCCCTTAGTGTTGGCCTGTACTTCAGAGAAGTAGATGCCAAACAAGAGCAGTCCCCGGACTGAACCCTGAGGTACTCCACTTGTCACTTGTCTGGAGCTGGATTTGGAGTCGGCTACTTTTACAGTGTGGGTTCTGTCAGTAAGTCAGTTGGCAACCCATTGAGTGACGTAAGGATTAATACCCAGCTTAGTAAGTCTACCTATGATTCCAAAGTGGGGGTGGTGTCAAAGGCCTTGGCGAGGTCCAGATAGACTGTGTGGACTGCCTTACCCTTGTCCACGGCTCTGGAGACTGATTTGAAGAAGTCAACCAGGTTCAGGAGACAAGATCGGCCCTTTATGAATCCAAACTGGGTGGGGTTCAGTGTTTGAAGGTTGCCAATGTCTTTGTTTATAGGTTCCATGATAATATGTTCCATGGCCTTGCAGATCAGGCTCATCAGACTAATGGGATGGTAGTTCCCGGGATCCAAGGTGCATCCCCCCTTGTGGAGTGGGATAACTGTAGCTGTGCACCACTCAGTTGGCACGAAGCCTGAGGTGAGGATGCTGTATTCTTAGCTTTGGAGAGTGCATTTTTTTACCTGTGTGGCTGTTATTACCACAATTTGGCAATCTTTGGCAATCTTTTGGTATTGAAATGGGCTGTTTAGGGGGTGAGAGGGGGGTGAAGTTGGCAGTGAATTGATCTTCCAGGATATTGGCAATATCCTTGGGATCAGTATATTTAATGGCATTCTGTTGTAGCTCAGAGCAGATCTGAGCATCGACATTTAGATTCTTGACATAGTTATAGAATGCTTTGTGGTTGTCTTTGGAATCTTTGGCAATTTTATTTTCGTAACTAGCTTTGGAGGATTTTATGAGGGATCTCAGCTTCTTAAAGAGGCTGGTAAGGGAGTTTTTTGCATCTTGGGATTTTCCTCTTTTCTGCAACTGTTTCTTCCTTGGTTGTAAAGTTTGTTTATGGCAGAGGACCACCAGATTGGCTTCCTTTTTTTGGAGGAGAGTATCTTGATTCTATTTGAGATGGCATGATTCATGCATGAGTGGATGTGCTTGTACAGTGCCTTAGTGTAGGATTCAGCAGTCGAACTTTCAGTTCCCATCTGCATGGGTGTCACTTCTGACTTGAGTAGCATGAATTTGGCTTTGGAGAAGTTTTTTATGGAGGTTTCCTTACTGGGGGGTGGGGGTGGGACGTGGATGTTAAGGGTGATTAGCTTATGGTCAGAACTGACCAAGTGGGTGACCATAGGTGTGGAGCATCGATTTCCCATGTTGGTAATGACCAGGTCTAGGATATTGGACCCCCTGGTGGGACTATGGATTAGTCGATCCAGGGCATTGGAATTTATGAATTCCAAGAACCGTTGGGCAAAAGTGTTGGTACACGAGTAGTTTTCCCAGTTAATGGCAGGGTAGTTGAAATCACCCAGCATTAGGGTGTTTGGTTGTATCTTAATATTTTCCAGTATGTTTAGAAAGGTGTAGTGAGAATCTTGGGGCATGGTGGAGGATCTGTAACAAGCTGCAGTTTGGATTGCAGTCCTACCTAGTGTTAGTTGCACCTGGATTGTATTGATTCAAAGTAGCCTATGCTTATGTACTTCCTGGACATTATTGTTTACAGTGATTCAAAGCAGCCTGCTCTTGTACTACATACCTGCAGTACTTATTTAAGGATGCACTCTGACTCATGCACAGCAATACGGAGGATTTGATTTCTCAAATGTTCATAGAGAAGTTCTATGAACCATGTATTTATTGAAATCAGTGAAAAAATTAGTAGAACTTTTTGCCATGACATGAACTGTATGTCTTCTACTTTTGTATTACTTACAATCAATATAGTATCTTGTATGTTTGTTAAACTGCTGAAATGTCTGTAACTCTTACTTTATGGATGCTAGTATATGTTGCCAGTATACTTATTACTAGAGCTTTACTCCCTGGGCCTCCGCTGAAAAAGGACCTATGTCCAGTCGGACTTTCCCAGTAAACAAATGTAAAATAAATAAATAAATAAATAAATAAATAAATAAATTGCTTTTTGCTGGCCATGACCCCTTGAATCTGTGAGCCCTGCACGGCCACCTATTTTGCCCCTATTACAATCTGCCACTGCAGAGGCTATCTGTGGATAAAAGTGATTCACTCCTGCCAGAGCCAGATCATGATCAAACGGGGCCCTAGGCAAGGGATGGATCAGGTCACACCTTACAGCACTTCTGGTGTCCCATTACTTGCCTACCCCCCCCCCCCATTACCATAAACACTGCTCAAAACTGTCAGCTTGCATACTATTTTCTTCTTTACTTTTGAAATGAAGGCAGAGATATAGATTTAATTTAAAATGTTTAATTTAAATATCCTTTACTGAACATGTTAGTCCCACTAGGCTAGTAGCATCTTTTCAGGGAAGACTCTTGGTGAGATTTATAATACAAGAGGAAGTTTGGCCAGGATATTCTCAGGTGGATGTAAAAGATCTCACCACACCTACAATTAATGTAGATAGATGGGGCCTTGGTTTAACAACTTATTCAAAGGATAACACACTCAGGAGTGTAACACCCCTACCCCTTAAAGAGCACTGCAGTATCAACAATCCATATACATGGTGTGGGAGTAGAACCCAAAGCCTTTTGCACAAAAGGCAAGTATGCTACCTGTTGTTCAACTAACACTTTTTTTCAAATTCTATAGTGCAGACACTGATGGCCATTTGCTAAACAAAATGGCTGCACATTGAAAACAGATTTACCATGAGCAACAGTAAACTTCTCTTCCCTTGAAGCTCACATTCATTGAAAATGCACTGAAACTGAAATTCATTGAAAATGCACCCCTGTAGTTTTGAATAAGTTTTTCCATTACACAGTGAAACATAATGTACGAACCAATAAAAGACAAAATTACCCATTTCAGAGCATTTCAATCAATTCTGAATAAATGGCACTCTGGTAGTTGGTGCAGAGGATTAAGACTCATCTCCTGTAGCTAAGGTACAGCGTTTGAGTCTGAGCAAGCTAATTAACTAACCTGCCATACCTAACTAGGGCTCCTAAAAATGGATCCAGCTCTGACTCCTGCAATTTGGCTATTGTTAAACAGTAACAGATCTGGTAAGGCAGGAACAGTGTTGTAATGACTTGTATTTGCTGAAATCAGTGTAAACATTATTATTATTGGTTTGACTTTATGTTTGTATATGTGTGTATGGGGAGGTGTAGCAGTGTATTTAAGAGCAAACAGTTGGTCACAATTTATTCCACTTTGCATCACAACTAAACATCAGCAATGTATACAATAAATAGCTATATTTGGTAGTATGGACAGGATGTGTGTTAAGCAAATGATCATTGGCACAGTGATGCAGCAAAGTGCCATCTCATCGTATTTGTCTCCTTGGTTGAGTTCTTGGCAGTAGTTCCTTCTGTGTGGGTTTATCCAGGTACTCTAGTTTCCTTCAATATCCCCAAAGACATGTCATAGGTAAAGTGTCATTCCTCCAGTTTGCTTGTTGATAAGTATGCAGTGCACAAGTTTGTGCATTTTATGATAGAATTGGCCTGTTGGGGGGGGGGTCACTGTGTGTGTGTGTGTGTGTGTGTGTGTGTGTGTGTGTGTGTGTGTGTGTGTGTGTGTGTGTGTGTGAAAGTAATGTCACTAACTTTTATCTGTGAGCACATACAGAATAATAGTGGACACATATATAAATCTTCTGGGTAGCAGAAAAAAATAGCAAGTCATTATGTTGGGATAGCCTGGTCAGTATTTCTTTAACTTTCTTCATAATCAGACCTTAGACACTATAGCTTGCCACTTGCCTAAGAGCAGTGTACTATCAAGAAGCAGTATGTTAGAATTCATTACTATAATAATTCTGTTTTTTAATTCCCTCACAACTGAACATATATATATGTATGTGTGTGTGTGTGTGTGTGTGTGTGTGTGTGTGTGTGTGTGTGTGTGTGTGTGTGTGTGTGTGTGTGTGTGTGTGTGTGTACAGGTTATCTTTTGGGAATAGGGCTAAGGAGGCATGCTGTATATAGACATATAATAGCAACAAGTTCATCTGTGTTTCATTGAGTTTGACATCATTGGGGTATCTGTTTTTTGGTAGGGGTGATGAGGGATGCTGTGCATGTATATGACAACAGCTAATTGAAATATGTATCTGCAACCATTTGTTCTTTACCTTTCATATCACACTAATACCAAAGGAGTACACAGAAGATAACCATTTTCTGAGGGGGGGTGAGAGACTATTCCCTGACATGCTTTATGTGTCTTGCAGTTTATGGTTAACTACTTCTCAGCTTTGAACATTAAGCCTTGCACAGAATTTAGTGTCTTTTCCTGTGGATTGTGTGCTCTCAGAGTTAGTATATATAATTTTCAGGGGTATGGGGGGTGCGAGGGGACTTGCCTCCTTAAAAGAACAATGTTATTTTGTTTTTGGGTTGCATGTGTAGAAGAGTTTCCTTGTGGATGAGCAGTTGACTGGCGGCATTTCTGTTGTTGACTTTCGTGGTTAAAGTTCTTGCTGTCGACACTGTGGAGTGACAAAGTAAATCAGTAATCCTATATTTGCACGTGTCTGTTTTGTGTGTGTGTGTGTGCGCTTGTGAGTTTGTGTGGATTCACCCCAGTTCGTTAACTCTCTCTAAATCTAATCCCTTCTATTTAATCTATTTAGCCATCCAGATAGTGTTCCTCAGCAATGCAGGTAAGGAAAAATCCTGGTTTCTGCAATATTGTGGGGCACTGGACATAGCGTATTTGGTGTTTGTGTGACTGGGGGGTCATGGAGGCCACAGGGGGACATTTTGATGCAGGGATAGTGGAAGACCATTATATTACAATCATGGAACACTGTGAATATGAGTTTCCCCTTACACTGGTGTATGATTTTAGTTGGCATATTCAGAGAGAGGGGTGAGTAGGGTATGAGGGGTCTTGTAACCCACATGAGTATTGGTTTCCATTGTTAATCTGATGAATTTTATTTTTAATACAATCATTTCTTATTCTGTGTCTCTTGATGAAGTCTCTTACTTATATTGACTGCCAGTTATGTCCTTGATTTACAAAAGATTTGCAGACTGTGGGCAATTATAAATATCAATAATAAGTAGACTGACGTTTGTGGGTAATATAGCTATACAGAAGATAACCCCCCCTGCAGCCTCTGTCGAGGAGTTGCACTGCATGATCCCACTATTATTCTTACACGTATGTCATATGACATGATAGAAGAGTGGATTATTTGGTCTCATATAATCAGAGCTTGCAGTAATGTCTGACATGATGTGGAGCCAGGATGACATTAGTAAAGTAGTGAGGATATGGCCCCCACATAAAGGCTTCAGGGTGTCTGCCCCTGCAAAATGACATATTTATAACCTAACTGTAACTACATACCATTTAAAGAAATGATTTTCAAATCAATATTTTATAGACTTTTTCTTATAGGGTGTCACCATTTTGAATTACAAACATTCTGAAAATGACCTTGTATGTCCCAACTTTTTGTGAAATGGGAGCAGGTGTGGTAGATCTCAGCAAACAGTGAAGTACACCAAAAGTGTGTGAATACTGATATAATTAGCACATAGACATTTTACAGTGAATGTGATAAAAAGGAATGCTGAAGCTTTAAGTAGGAATGTTCCTCTACCTTAGTTGAACATGCTTCTTTAATAGCAGAGGGAGAATTAGATGTATTAATGAGAACATTTTTTTATGACAGAAATGAAGCTGTATAAAAGTAGAGCTAAGGAAAGCCCCTGCAAGGAATTTGTTCCTTTGTGATGTGAAATTTGATTCCAGACAAGCAGCTCTGGAAGTGGATAGCAGGATGGACTGGAAAAGATACCAATAGGAAGCTGAAATATGCTCCTGTTAAAGGAGTACTGAACTACAAAAAGTGCCTTTTTTAGGCAAGGCTCAAATAACAAACCTACCACTGTGACAGATACAGGCAAGCAAAAACTGTGGGTAATGCTACTCAACACTAGAAGTCTAAACCTCAAAATGCACTCACTTGAGACACTCCTTAAAATGGAGAACATAGATATCTGTACAGTGACTGAAACCTGGTTCAAGGCTCCAGAGATCACCCCTGCATTACCAGGATATAACTCATACCATACCTTTCGGCCATCTAACCAGGACCGGAACACCAAGGGTGGAGGTGTATCCATATTCATTAAGGATAACCACACCTCCAGGCTAGTTGCCCAATATAATGCATACAAAATTATCCAAGTGCAACTAACTCTGGTCAAAACTGCAATCCATATTGTAGCTTGCTATAGATCCCCCACCATGCCCCAGGATACCCACTCCTCTTTTCTTGTTATACTAGAAAATATTTGGGTTCAACCAAACACCCTAATAATGGGTGATTTCAACTACCCCACCATTAACTGGGAAATCTACTGATGTACCAACTCCTTCGCTCAATGCTTTCTGGAATTCATGAACTCCAATGCCCTGGATCAACTTATTCACACCCCCACCAGGGGCAATAATATCCTAGACCTAGTCATTACCAACATGAGTGACCAGTGTTCCACACCTGAAGTCAGCTCCTTGTTGGTCAGATCCGACCATAAGCTAATCACCATAGATATGCACATCCTGCCCCCACCCCCCATTAAGGAAACCACTGTAAAAAATTTCCAAAGCCAACTTCATGACACCCATACAGATGAACAATACAGTTACGACTGCCGAATATTATACAAATGCTCTCTATAAGCAATTACACGAGTGCATGGATCATGCTATCCCTAACAGAACCAAGACGCTATCCTCCAAAAAAAGGAAGGAATAAACAAACTCTACAACAGAAGGAAGAAACTGTTGCAAAAGAGAGTAAAATCCTATGAGTGGAGGAGCTCACTGGTCAGCCTCAGTAAGAAGCTGAGATCGCTCATAAAATCCTCCAAAGCCAGCTATGAAAACAAGATTACCACTGACTCTAAGGACAAACACAAAGCATTATATAGCTATGTCAAGAATCTCAATGGCAACACCCAGATCTGCTCTGAGTTACAGCACAATGGCACAAAAATTATAGAATCAACTTATATCGCCAACATCCTGGCTGATAGGTTCAGTGCTAAATTTACCCCCCTCACCCCCTAAAGGGCCCATATCCATACCGGAAGAATGCAGTGCCCCTGCAATCACAACTGAGCAGGTAAAAACTGCACTCTCCAAAGCCAAGAAAACAGCATCCATGGGACCAGACAACATCCCAGGTTGCGTTCTACACGAACTTCAGAATAAACTGGCCCCCCACCTAAGCACCATGTGAAATCATAGCCTCACAACAGGCTTTGTACCCACTGAATGGTGCACAGCAACAGTTATACCACTCCACAAAGGGGAAGCCACCACGCACCCCAGAAACTATTGCCCTATTAATTATCATGGAACTCATAAACAAGGACATTGGTAACCTGGACCCCACGCAGTTCGGGTTTGTGAAGGGCAGATCATGTCTCCTGAACCTGATCGGCTTCTTTGAAACAGTCACCAAAGCTGTAGATGAGGGTAAGGCATTTCACACAGTCTATCTTGACCTTGCCAAAGCTTTCAACACCATTCCCCATTCTGGAATCATAGATAAACTCACTAAACTGGGTATAAATCCTTACGTCACAAGATGGGTTGCCAACTGGCTCACTGACAGAACCCACACTGTAAAAGTTGCTGACTCCAAATCTGACTTCAAACCTGTGACAAGTGGAGTACCACAGGGTTCAGTCTTGGGTCCTCTCCTGTTTCGGATCTACTTCTCTGAAGTACGGGCTAACACAGAGGGCCTCTGGCTGATGAAGTTCGCAGATGACTGCAAATTAGGTGCCACAGTCGAGGCCTCAAATGATGTGGACATCCTACAGAAGAGCCTCACTGAGACTGTGTCAAAGCCATGGCCTCAAGCTCAAAGCCAAAAAATGCATTGTCATCCCCTTTGGTAAAAACTCTGTACCCATGAACTACCACATAGGCAGCAGTCCACTTAATGCCAAAGGTGTGATAAGAGACCTTGGGACTCAGGTGTACAGTAGTCTCTCCTTTGATAATCACATCGCCACAGTAGTCAGGAAATCCTTCTACATGGCACACCTCATCACGAAAGGGTTCTCATCCAGGAAAAAAGAGATCGTTGTTCCCCCCTACTCAGCTCTCATTAGACCCCTTATTGAGTACAACGCCCCTTTTGGAATGTACCTCACCAGACATCTGCAACAGCTGGAAAGGCCGCAAAAATACCTCACAAAGAGGATTACAGGACTCAAACATATGCCCTACGCTGACCATCTCAAAAAACTCCAGCTCTACTCCATAGCATATCGCCTACTCCAAAATGATCTCTGCCTAACATACAAAGCTATGTCTAACCCAGAGCTGTTGGACATGCTACACCTAAAGAAATCCCAATTCCCTCCCAGCTATATGCTCTCGAGATCTAAACCTTGTCACCACAATAAACAGAATATGCTGGAGATTCCTGTCCCAGAGACTTCCCATACTCTGGAACAAGCTTCCCATCTATGTCAAGCAGAGCTCCTCACTGGCACTCTTCAAGAAAAATCTTGATGAGTGGATGGGAAATAGGAAATTCACACTGGGGATCACTTCTGTGGCCCTGCTAGACAGGGGCACAGGAAAATAACCTTCCTTTCCTGACTGTAGCGCGATCTTGGAGTTGGAATATATAGTTAGCAGGGGGGTGAGGGTGCAGGAGGGCTTGATCCCTGCAAAACAGTGAATTCCAGGGTAGGTGCTATACATACCTTAGCTCCTATGCGGACATTCCATTCAATATTTGACATAAATGTCAAATCTGCTGAACTAATTCATCAGATTCAACATTTACACCTCATTAGTATGCATGGATTCAACATTGTGATTTGATGTTAAAAACGGATTTTGTTTTTAACGTCGATATTTTGATAGTAAACTATATATATATATATATATATATATATATATATATATATATATATATATATACACACACACACACACACACACACACACACACATATATATATATATATATATATATATATATATATATATATATATATATATATATATATTCTGCTGAAATTCATTGACCCTATCTTTGGTCAACATCTGTTTAGCAAATTTAGTTGACTAAACAGATGGTAAACAGGTGTGCGAGACTATATAATTTTCAGGGTAGGAAAATATGCTCATTCTCCAAGAGTTTTGAAGTTAGTAGATATAATTAGCAGGGGCTATGGGAGGTAAAGGGGGCCTTGCCCCAATGCAAAAAATGTTGTTTTATTATATTTTTTAAGGTGAAGTTCATGCACTGAGATGGTAGATCTGCGGTCAGCTTTGTAAACATCAATATTTATGTGTTTTGCATAATTTCAGTACACACAAATATATACAGTGTATATATATATATATATATATATATATATATATATATATATATATATATCTACGCACACCCACAATTATATCAGTGTGTGTGTGTGTGTGTGTGTGTGTGTGTGTGTGTGTGTGTGTGTGTGTGTGTGTGTATATCTGTGTGTCTATATTTATATATAAATATATATATATATATATATATATATATATATATATATATATATATATTTATGTTTGTTTACTGGGAAGTACGACTGGGCTAGAAGCCTATTTTCAGCGGAGGTCTGGGTAGAAAAGCTCCAGAGAAATATAAGCAAAACACAATAATTAGATAGTACAATAGTGTACATACAGTAAGATGGAGAATATACATCTTCTAGTTAGTCTATACAAAGTAGTATTCAATACAGTTTTCTAATAGATACAGGTTCAAAAAGAAAAAAAAAATCACACAAGCATTTCAGTGATCGCTGTGAGAAAAATAAAATTAGTACTGTGTACATATTAAATGATACTTATGAACAAATGAGATTTCCTCTCTCTCTCTCTCTCTCTCTATATATATATATATATATATTTTTTTTTTTTTTTTTTTGAGTAGTAATAAAGACTGAGGAGAGGGAGAAAATAAGATAAGGAGTGGACAGTGTGTTGAAAGAGTTATAGATATCTTGTCAGTCAGGTTTGTCTATCTATCTATATATATATATATATATATATATATATATATATATATATATATATATATATATGACAGATTGGTAGATATGTATACAAACCAAATAGTTGGTGCAATATCTTTGCTGTCTAATGCATGTAACTATAAATATAAAATGCCAATATTGTTCCAGTACTGAAAAAATGTAGATCCATTGAATCTTTGATCTGTTGATTTTATCAGTGGAATCAACACAAACTGGTTTAACCCATAAGTTATAATAAGTTTGTTCAAATGCCTGCTATGTGGCTACTTGATTTGGATTTAAACAGGTTGAAATTAAATGCTATGGATTATGTATACCATCAGATGACACTATTACTGTGGTAGTAGGATTGTTCCTTTTGTCACTGCTATTAGTCATACATACCACTAGATGTCACTATAGTTAAATCTAAATACATAATGAAAGTTGTAAAAAGTTTGCTCAAATTCCTGTCGTGTGACTGGTTGACTTGGATTTAAGTAGGTCAGGTGACTATGCTTAATTCGATTCACTTTGGGTGAAATCAGTTTGTGATTTGATTTCCAGTGATTTCTGTTAACTCCAATAAACAGGAGAGATTAATTTGGTCTAGATTTTTGAGTGTTGGAACAGTGTTGCTGTTTTATTTATATATATATATATATATATATATATATATATATATATATATATATATATATGGGATCTGGACACATCCTCAACTAGCATATGTCCGAATCACAAAACATCGAGCACACATACACGAAAGCGCTTCCGTGTATGTGTGCCTGTTTCATAGATCGGACTACAGTGCAAGTAAGGTAAAATTCCCTTTTCCCCACTGTAGTGCAATCTCGGAGTGAGAATAATAAAGTAGGGGGGGTGTGGGGGTGCAGGGGGTGCGAAGCCCCCTTGCAGAAATGTAGATTTTTTTTTTGAACTACACGTACACGGAAGCGCTTTTCAATGGTAAGCGCTTTCGTGTATGTGTGTTCAATGCTTTGTGATTCGGACATATGCTAGTCGAGCATGTGTCCTAGACCCATATATATATATATATATATATATATATATATATATATATATATATATATATATATGGACCTACCTCACAAGGTTGACACATCACAATTTTAACAACAAGAAAGTCAAACACAAAAGGTCAGCATCAGAATTGCTGGTACTAAACTATGCATGTGTGAGTAAAATCCTCACTGCAACAAAAAACACAATAACATTGTTTTTTGCAGGCGGGTAAGCAACCCTGTGACCCCCATACCCCCTGCTGATTATACAGTAGATATAAAAAGTTTACACACCCCTGTTAAAATGCCAGATTTTTGTGATATATATAAAATATGAGACCACAATAAAAAACTTTTCCCACCTTTAATGTGACCTATAACCTGTACAATTCTATTGAAAAACAAACACATCTGTTAGAGGAAAAAATATAAAAAATAAAAAGCGTACAATACGCTGGTTGCATAAGTGTGCACACCCTTAAACTAATACTTTGTTATGTGCACACCCTTAAACTAATACTTTGTTGAAGCACCTTTTGATTTAATTACAGCGACAAGTTGTCAGAGATTGTAGAGCCCAGGTACATGACCTCATGGACAGCCTCAAGCTAATAGTCACTCACCATAACTGATGGCTCATTGCCCACATTTTGGCCTATCACCTGGGTCTTCTTTAAAATGATCATGAGGCCAAATTTCATACATGCATCCACAAAGCAAGTCATGAGTGACTGAAGTTCTTGCTGAGTTTGAGCCACAATAGTTACATCATCTGTGAATAGGAACACCCTTAGACACTTCCTAAACACCTTGGTCTTTGATCTAAGTCTTGACGGTTTAAAGAGGTTACCATCCATTCTGGTTTGTTGAAAGATACCCCCTGTAGCAGCTCCAAAAACAAATTTCAACAGAACTGAAACGATGATACCAAACAATGTTGGAGCCAGTACACAGCCCTGCTTTACTCCACTGAGAATCCTGAAAGATTTGGATGTGGATCCATCATACATGATGGCCCCATTCATGTCTTCATGGAAGGCCCTGATAATGCTAAGCAGTATTGGAAGACAGCCAATCTTTGCCAAAATCGGAAATAGACCTTTCCTACTGCTGAAGTTGAATGCCTTGGTCAGATCAATGAAGGCAATATACAGATGTTTGTTCTGCTCCCTGCACTTTTCTTGTAGTTGCCTAACAGAGAAGACCATGTCTTTAGTAGACTGCTCAGCTCTGAACCAACACCGAGACTCAGGGTAAACTTAAACTCTCTCTCTCTGCAAGAATGTGGAGCCACTTCAGGACAACACACGCAAACAGCTTCCCCACATTACAGCAATGGGACATGCCACGATAGTTGTTACAATCACTTTTGTCACCCTCATTTTTATAGATAGTAACTATGTTAA
The DNA here is from genome assembly GCF_019279795.1 of Protopterus annectens. NCBI lineage: Eukaryota > Metazoa > Chordata > Ceratodontiformes > Protopteridae > Protopterus > Protopterus annectens. The sequence goes on along the minus strand of NC_056743.1, from coordinate 1,438,510,862 downwards.
CATCCCTCATATCTTGCAGTACACAACCTCCTCTCCAGCATTGACAAAGTATTGCATACAGCTCTGAGGTTAGGGTACTGCTGGCACATTTAATGATTTCTCAGGGAATACCATCTTTTCCAGGGGATTTTCCTGAAGATAATGCTTTTAGTGCATTGTTGAGTTTCTCCAACATAGGCTCAGCATTGAATTCAGTCATAGCTGGCAGAGGTTCGATGGCATTCTGAGCTCTGTCTGCATCTATGGTCTCTCTCTCTCTCTGGCATACAGCTGTGAGTAGTGTTCCATCCAGCATTCCATATGCTTGGTTTTGTCCTTCAAGACCTTGCCTGTGGCTGACTTAAGTGGGGAGACCTTCCTTTGTGATGACCCAATGGCTTGCTTGATCCCATCATACATTCCTCGCATGTTACCAATGTCTGTAGCCTGCTGAATCTTGAAGCAAAGTTGTAGCTAATGATTATTGCACACCACTATGTTACCTGCTGCACTTGACTCCAAGCACACTGGAGTGCCTGCAAGTTTTCCTCATTGGGCAAGGACCTGCATGCAGCTGGTGTCTGTCTCTTCTTCTCAATCAGGTGTGTCAGCACTTCAGTGTGGGCTTCAAAACAATCAGCACACTTGACTGTCTTCTTCCAAAGATAGATATTGTAGTGTTATAGACAGTGCCTTGTAGTTTTTCCCATGTCTTGTTGGTGTCACTGTCATCCAGGCAAGAGCTTGAACCAACGTGCGTGCTTTTGAATGGTCACGAGTCTTGATTATGTCAATGCGTGGTCTCTCTTCCTTTTTAGAGTGAAAGAACCTTTACATCTGGATGTTCACCTTACTACATATGAGTAAGTGGTCAGTATCGCAGCAGCACTGTGGTAACTGCATGTTGACATCACACTACCTAAACTAGTGCATTTGGTGAGGACAAGATCAAGTTGGTGCCAATGTCTCAATCCTGGGTGCCACCATGAAACTTTGTGCTAGGGCTTGAAATTGAAGAGGGTGTTGGTTATGCAGAGGTCATACTGGGAGCAAAATTCAAGGAGATGCTACCTGTTTTCATTCATCTTTCCTGTTCCAAACCATCCCAGACAAGATGGCTAGCTGTAATGGTCATTGCCAACTTTGCATGGCATTAAAATCGCTAAGAATGAATGATGATTCATGAGAAGGAACCTCACTGATGGCAGCACTAAATTCATCATAGAATTTGTCCTTAACTTCCTGGGTAGAAGTTAAAGTAGGAGCACAGACGCCGAAGATGTTAACCATGGCTACTGGTGTTTGTTGCTGAATTTTCAGCAGTCTCTCATTTCCTGTATTTGGTGGTATGACTGAGCCAACAAGGTTGTTTCTGATTGTAAAACCAACACCATGTTCCCTGGTCTCTTCTAGAAGCTTCCCATACCAGAAAAATGTCTTTCTCCCTGAGACATCCAATAGATGGGAGCCTTATTTCCTGGAGAGCAACAATGCCCATCTGCAATCTGCTCAACTCCTTTTTATTGACTGTTGTCTTCCTGAGCATCACTGATATTCTGTACATATTCCATAAGGCCTGGAGTCATCGTCCATATGTTCCACATGCTTAGTCTAAAGACTGTTTTTTGTTGCTTTTTTTGTTTTACCTGGTGTATGGTTAACGATCCACTTGTTGGGAGTCCCTAGGCCCCACACACCCAGTGGAGCAAGTGGACCATGGTAAGGCAGCACCTATTTGGCTGGGGACTGCCCAATGAGATCAAAACTCTCTCCCACTATCAGAAGTGGCCCCTGGCACTGCACTCTCTGCCATTTAAGTGCATTGGCTTATTACTGATAACTACTACTTCTCATGTTGTGTCACCATTCAGAGTGAAGCTGGAATGTCCTTTCCAGGGCACAGGCCTAGGCAAGTAAATTAGAGGAAACAGCTGATGTCCAGTAGCAGTTTCCCCCTTTCCATGCCATTGATGTAATCCAAGGGGAAAGGCAAGCCCAGTACAACTTGGCATCCGTATCATTGCAGGAGCAGCCAGAGTGAGGTCAAGTACAACCACAAACTGTTTTAGGGGCTCCATTTCTGGATTTTTCCTTGGGGTTTACTCCCAAAACCTTCACCATTAATAGGTATTACCACAAGGCAGTGGAGTGTTAAATCATGCTTCTCCTACGTGGGTTGCCTTCCCAGGCTAATGAGCCTCACCTGGCCGAAGCAACTGGTCTTAAGGTGTTAGTCAAGCACCTATGCCCCTTCTCCTGTCAGTACATATGGTTATGCTGGACTTAGATACTAAGTCACACATGAAGGCCAAGAGCTATACTTGGGTTGTCAGAAGCTATTACAGATGCATGCCATGGAACATTTTACAGATAGTGGAAGCTTATCCCCACTGGCTATGACAACCTTTAAAACTGGGATGCTAATTCATGTTTTATCCTGTTTAGAAGGCAGCCTGGGATGCCATTTGGTCCCATAGTAGATGTGTTTTTTTGCCTTGGACAAGGCTTTAAAGACCTGCTCTTCAGATATGTAGGGTAGGGGGGAGTTTGGGGCATGGTTTGTGATAAGTTTGGAGGGGATAAGGGAATGAAATTTTCACCAAACCTATCCACTAGCAGGTTTACTATCTATATGGAGTCAGTGTGTGTGTGATACCATTTGTCACTAGTTCTGCACATGTTTGGAACCTACCTCTTAGGCTACATACATAGCTGTAAAAGGTCTTATGGTTATCCTTGGCTGTGCTTGCTAAGTTTTTTCAAAGAAGCCCTTACAGGATTTGACAAGTTGTCTTATTTGCCTGTTGAGGCTGAACAGATTGCTTTTCCATTGTTGGGGCCTATCCTTTGTTTTCTTGGACAGTAGCTTTCTGCATTTATTGTAAAGTTTGTTGATGCTGGACATCCACAACGGTGGCTTGTTTTTACCTGAGGCTCTGGTTTGATTCTTTCTGGTAAGGCCAAGCCTATACAGTTATGCAAGTGATAGTACAGGGTTTTAATGTAAGCTTTGATGTAGTTACCACTTCCAGCTAAGGGTGGGGCTTGGAATGCATGCATACCTTCACCTAGGAGGGTATAGTTTGCCTTGGTGAAGTTTTTTATTCTGATTTCAACCTTTGTGATTTCTGATGTTAGTGCCAGCTCGAAGGTGACTGAATTCTGGTCAGATATAACTAATGAGGGTCCAACAATTGCAACGATGCATCTGTTTGACACATGCCTCTCAACTTTACAGATTTTCTCAGAATATCCAGATTTTTGCCTCATACTTTTTGTCTATTTTTCATAAAATGGTGTCTTTCTCACAAATTAGTGATAAATCATTAAAGACTGAAGTTAGAAAATAATGACAGACATATGAGTTTCAGACTTCATACCCTTCAGAAAATGCATGCTAATACAAAACCTGTTATTCTATCAAGTTTCTAAGTTTGTAGGAGCAATATTTTAAAATTGTCCCTATTTTTGGGCCTCTGTCCTACTTTTATGTATGGCTTTGCCCAGATTTCTTGCTGTAAAAGATTGAGAGGTATGGTTTGACATGTTAGTGAGGACCAGATATAGTATGTTTGTTCCTCTTGTCAGGGTATGAACAATTTTTTCCAGGGCATTTGAGTTAACAAAGTCAAGTAACTTTTGCGCTAGTGAGTTAGACCTAGTGTAGGTTTCCCAGATGATGGTAGGATAATTGAAATCTCCCATAACCAGAGTGTTCAGGAATATTTGGATTGACTCCAGTTTGATCAAGTAGGCTTCTTGCATGTCATGACCCATAGAGGGGGATCTATAACTGGCTATGACTTGAATGGGGGTCTTACCCACAGTAACCTGAACTTGGAGTAACTCCATGTATTAGTCCAGTCTAACTAGATTGGAGTTAAATTTATCTCTAATATAGATAGAAACACCACCTCATTTGGTTCTCACACATTTGTTTTGCAGTCTGAAGGTGTGGAAGGCCTTGTAGTCTTGCAAGACTGGTGTACTCTCTAAGGCCTTGAACCAGGTTACCTTCACTTCACAGACATCTACATATTTCAGTGATAGAAGTGCTTTCAGGGTGTGCAGTTTTTGGTTTAAGCTCCTATTGTTTAGCAGCATTACCATTATTTTCGTATAACTGGCAAATTTCACATTGGTAAGTTTGTTTTCGAGACCTTGCCTAAAAAAGACATTATGGAGGAGGCAACAGCTTTTGCCAGCAGCTGAAAGTCTTGTTGTGCCAGATGCAAACCATCTGTGGCAAAGCAGCGAGGTTTGTAAACCATGGCTTCCCTGGCTGACAGAAACTGGATCCCCTTTGAATGACACCCAAAACTAAACCAATTATTAAAATCAGTCATTTTTTTTATTTATACTGTGCCATAACTCTAGGTGAGGGTAGTATGCTGCTCAAGGCAAGGGACATACCTGCCTGGGACACATACTTAGAGAGCTCAATCATGTCTCCCTTCATATAGTCCAGTGAAGTATATTTCAGGTAATTTACTCCAACATGAACTATGACAGAGTCATAATTGTACTTGTTGCTGAGAGACCTCAGTGCATGAGCAATCTGATGAATCCTGGCACCTGACAGGCAGCTGACCATGACAGCCTAGTGAGTGGGACATCCATGTGTCTCACTATGGAATCTCCAATGACAAGAAAATTTGGTTTTTAAGTGTTATGCTTTAAGGGCTTGGTAGGTGAGACACGGTGTTATTATGTGTCATGGGTGCTTTTTGAACTGTGTTAGTTGTAGCAGTCTTGTGTTTTGGAGGTCTTTGGTGTTTCAGTAAGTTTTTTGAGAGAACCTCCACGTATGTGGTCAAGAGGAGAAGGTCAACACTTGCACCACACCACATGGAACACATAGCCTTCCAGAATACACACCAGCACTGCCTTCACATAAAAACACAAACCACACACCCACCTTCTCAAGAGCTCTCAATAAAAATCTACCCAAACAGCAGAGACCTCCAAGGCAAAAATGCACTCAACCACCACAACACAACACTAATCACGAGACACATAACTCTCCTAAACAGTGTGCCACTCAACCAAAGCCCCTAAGGCAAAGCAGCATGCCCAACATGCTAGTCATAGGTGACTCGATAGTGAGGCACACTGATGTCCCACTCACTAGGTTGAATAAGCAGAAAGTAACAGCCAGCTGCCTGTCAGGTGCCAGGATCTGCCACATAACACATGCACTCAGGTCCCTCAACAACAGGTTCAAATACGACTCTGACATTGTACATGTGGGTGTGAATGACCTGAGACTTACCTCCCTGGACTACATGAAAAGAGACATGGAGCAGCTCTCGGATTATGTAGCCCAGGCGGGTATGACCCTAGCTCTGAGCAGCATCCTACCATCACCCAGAGTGATACCACAGTACATGCAGAAAAAAACAACAATTGGTTAAGTTTCTGGTATCATTCTAATGAGAGTCATCATCTGTCTGCCTGGGATGACATGACTGACAGACCTCGATGCTTTACCAGTGATGGCCCGCATCTGTCACTCCTGGGCTTCTGGATACTGGCCAAGGCTCTTGCCACCCCTATAGTGCCTTTTTTAGGTGGTGTTCAAAAGACCAAATTACCACCATAACATCTACAAACAAATGCAATCTGAGGGTCATACTGCTCAACACTAGAAATCTAAATCTCAAAATGCACTTGCTCGAAGCACTCCTTAAAATGGAGAACATCAACATTTGTGCTGTAACAGAGACCTGGTTCAAGGCAGCAGAAAGCACCCCTGCACTACCAGACTATAACTCATTCCACATCTTTTGGCCCCAGAACTTGGACCAAAGCTCCAAAGTTGGTGGTGTTTCCATATTAGAACTTGGACCAAAGCTCCAAAGTTGGTGGTGTTTCCATATTCATAAATAGTGCACACACCTCCAGACTGGTACCCCAACATAACGCATCAGAGATACTTCAGGTGCAGCTAACACTGGGTAAGACAGCAATTCAGGTCATATCCTGCTATAGGTCCCCAACCATGTCCCAAGACTCACACTCCACATTCCTAAGCACCCTAGAGAATATTAGGGTCCAATCTAACACTCTCATACTTCGCGACTTCAACTACCCCTCCATTAACTGGGAAAACTACTCATGTACCAATACACTTGCCCAACGTTTCCTGGAATACATTAATTCCAATGCCCTGAACCAGCTCGTTCTTACCCCCACTAAAGGTAGCAACATCCTTGACCTGGTCATTACTAAAATTGGTGACCATTGCTCTACACCAATAGTCAACTCCTCCCTGGTTAGATCCGACCACAAACTAATCACCTTGGAAATCCACATCCGTCCCACCCACCACCCTCCGCAAAGGTAACCACCATGAAAAACTTCTCCAAAGCTAACTTTGGGCTCCTAAAAATAGAGATGGCTAACTTCATGGCACCCATGCAAATGGAGAATAGTTGCATGACCACCGAATCATACGCCAATACACTGTATGAACACGTACACAAATGCATGGATCTTGCCATACCCAATAAAACCAAGATGCTCTCCTCCAAAAAAAGGAAGCCAATCTGGTGGTCTCCTACCATAAACAAACTCTACAACAGAAGGAGGAGGAAACTGATGCGGAATAAGGTGAAGTCTCATGACTGGAAAAACTCCCTTATCAGCCTCAGCAAAAAGTTGAGATCAATCATCAAATACTCTAAAGCTAGCTATGAAAACAGAATTGCAGCAGATAGTAAAGACAACCACAAGGCCTTCTATAGTTATGTAAAGAATCTCCATGGCAATACCCAGATTTGCTCTGAGCTACTGCACAATGGTACCTCCTATACTGAGCCAACAGATATTGCCAATATACTGGCCGACAGATTCAGTGCCAACTTTACTCCCCCCCAAAAGGACCCATCACATTAACAGTAGATTGCCAGGCACACAGTATTACTGCTGCACAGGTTAAAACAGCACTGTCCAAGGCCAAAAATACAGCTTCTATGGGACCTGACAATATCCCTGGCTGTGTTCTACATGAACTACAGAGTGAACTGGCCTGTTCAATCACAGCCTCACCTCGTGCTTTGTCCCTACCAAATGGCACACTACTACAGTCATCCCGCTCCACAAAGGAGGAGTGACTACAGACCTGAGGAACTATTACCCCATTAGCCTAATGATATGCAAAGCTATGGAATGCACAATCATGGACCTAATAAACAAGGATAATGGGAATTTCCAAACTCTGGATCCCACACAGTTTAGATTTGTGAAGGGTAGATCATGCCTGCTCAACTTGGCCAACTTCTTTGAGTCAGTCACCAGAGCTGTGGATGAAGGCAAGGTGGTTCACACAGCCTGCCTTGATCTGGCCAAGACCTTTGATACCATTCCCCACTCAGGAAATATAGAAAAACTCAGTAAACTAGGCATCAACCCCTATATCACTAGATGGGTTGCAAACTGGCTCACAGATAGAACCCACAGTGTGAAAGTAGCTGACTCCAAGTCAGACTGCTGACTAGTCACGAGTGGAGTCCCACAGGGTTCGGTCCTGGGTCCTCTCCTGTTTGGTATCTACTTCTTTGAAGGCCAGGCCAGCATGAAGGGACTCTGGCTGACAAAGTTTGCAGAAGATTGCAAGTTGGGAGCTATTATTAACTCCCCAAGTGATGTTGCAATCCTGCAGAAAGGCCTCACTGTGACCAACGACTGGTGTCAGAATCATGGCCTTAAGTTCAATGCCAAAAAAATGTGTCATCATCCCCTTTGGGAAAAACCCGGTTCCCATGAATTACCACATTGATGGTAGTCCACTGAACACAGAAGGCATCATAAGAGATCTGGGAACACAGGTTGACAGCAACCTCTCTTTTAACCACCACATTGCCACTGTGGTCAGAAAGTCCCTCTATGTGGCACATCTCATTACTAAGGGTTTTGCATCCAGGAAGAAAGAGATAATTGTCTCTCTCTACTTTTCCCTCATTAGGCCAGTCATCAAGTACAATGCCCTATTTGGCATGTACCTCACTAGACTCCTGTAACAACTGGAGAGGCCACAAACGTACCTCACAAAGAGGATCCTAGGCCTTAAACACTTGTCCTATATGGACAGACTCAAAAAACTCCAACTATTCTCTGTCTCATATTGCCTACTTAGAGGCAATCTCTGCTTGACTTACAAAGCCATGTCTGACTCAGCTCTGTTAGAAATGCTACATCTAAAGAAATACCAATCCCTCTGCACCACATGCTCCAGAGATCTCAACCTCATTACCACAATCAACAGAACATGCTAGAGGGGCAGGTTCATAACCCAGAGACTGCCCATGCTATGGAATAGACTTCCCATACACGTCAAACAGAGCACCTCACTGGCCCTCTTCAAGAGAAATCTTGATGAGTGAATGGGAAATAGAAAGTTCACCCCAGGGATCACTCCAGTTGCTCTACTTGACAGAGGCACTGGGAACTAAGGTCGGGAAGCATGATGCCAGGGTAATCCTATGGGCTAGGCTTGTAAAGGCTCCAGGACCATTAGCCTAGTACACACCCATGAACCTATGTTGATTTTTGTGTTTGATGCATACTGTGTGCATGAGTAGTGGTGGGTGGGTTGACAACCTCTTCAATGTTACTGTTGCAAGTGCGAGAGAGCATGGATTCAAGATTCTTGGTGTAGATAGATCTCTTGCACTCTGTACTAGAGTGAATTATTGGAAGAGGGTTGTCAGTGTACATGAGGCAATTGCTTCACTGCTTCAAGAGACTCAAGTCAAAAAGGATGGCAGAAGAAACGAGGGTAGCCCGACTGTCCATAATGCTAAGTTGAAGAACTGTTATCACAAAGGGGAGCTTTTCAGGACCGATCAAGGAGGAGCTCAGTGGATGGATATTTCTGCCGGGGGGGGTTGCTGGTGGTTTAATAGGTTAAAGCTCACCAGCAGTATTTCTTTGACCGGAAAAGTACTAAGGATTAGGGCTAAAGTAATGTGCTACAGCTGTATCTAAGGGAAAATTTGTTGAATTTATCTGTCCAGCTATGGCACACAATTGTGTGACACTGTGCGATGCTGAGTGATGCACAAACAAGCAGAAACCTACTCAAACACAGGACTTAGATACCAGAAGATAAAAACTTGAAAAAAAATCAAAAAGGTTCAAAAGGACCAATGAGGATGCTTACTCCAAGCCCTAGTCCAATGACCCTTCACCAGACAGGTTCCAATCAGCACACTTCTCTCAGTAGAGTACAGAAGGGTCTTTTTAAATCAAAGATGGCCTGGAAAAACATGCCCAGAAAAAAACAACCACTACAAACAGACCAAGATGCGGCAAACCTGTATCTGGCCTATGCTACAGCTACTAGCTGCCATAGTTTCAGTGGAAAACTCTAAAGAATATATAACATGGCAGGAAAATAGCAGTGAGACACTAAAAAAACATTTTAAATAGTTGAAAAACAGCTAGGATACTCTAAAGAATGTTTTAAACAGCTAACAAATCAGCTATTTTAACAGTGGTTGTTGGGAAGAAAACATAACAAACAGAACAAATTGCTTTGCGACAGTGAAAAGTATCAGCAAATACTTAACAAACAATGAAAACAGCAAAAAGAGCTTTGCAAACAGTGAAAACTGCAATAAAATATGATTTAACAGCATAGCTCTCAACCTTCCATTGCCAAAATGAGGAACACTTGCCTTCATAATGTGGAACAAATGGGCAAAATGTGGAACACATACTAATGACTTACTAACAACTTCGACTAGGAAGGTCATAGGATGGTTAAAATATGCAGGTTTTACTTAGAAAGAAGATCCTTTAATGAATTAATATGATTAATTTCTGTTTACCATGGATTTCACTTAAAAAAATTCCTAACACTGAATGTGTGACAGACTCTTTCAATGTCGAACTTTGAGGAACATGAACTTTTTAAGACCCCAAATGAGGTTAAGTTCCTCGTAATGAGGTACACTTGAGAGGTATGTTTAACAGGCACAGTAAGGCAGACAATTGCAGTACAACAGTGCAGTTTAGTACACAGTATTTAAATTCAGTAATAAAGTAGGGAATAAAAAGAGCAGTAAATAGTATAAATAAGCAAAAAAAACAGGCAACTTCTGTTTTTTGGGAAGCTCAGAAGCCTCTAGTTATCTGAGTAAACTGGCCATATGTGTGGGAGTGCATATAAGTGTGTGGTGTGGAAGAATTACTGTGGCAGGGCTAGTCACCCAGTGGTGTAAACCTTGACTCTAGATGATTCACTGTTGAAGTGACACCCCAAACCCATGTGCAACAATTGGAAAAAGGGGTTGTTGATGGATAACTACATTGCTGAAAATGTTTCGCAGACTAGCCTATTTACTCATTTAACAAATAAATAAATGCATGCATACTTTATTTATTTATTTATTCTTTGTTGACCAGGTTAGTTACACAAGGCTACTGGCCTGTTGTATTTTTCTGCTAGTTGGGAAAGTTTGGCCATGGTGTCCGAGAACTTACCCAGCTCTTTTCATTAGGTGTCATGGGATCTTTTACATAAACCCGAGCTACCACCAACTCAAACTGATGGGACCTTAGTTTAGCATCTCATCTAAAGGTCAGCATGCTCAGGAGTGTAGCATCCCCCTTCATTGCAGTATCACTCATCTGGATACTGGAATCAGAACTAGAACTCAAAGCCTTCAGGTCTTCCAGCACCAACAGTGTGTGCTACCTCTTGCACTGTTGACACTGAACTAAGATACAGTCCACAAAAAACTCATTGAGCGTACGTTGGACCTTGGACTGCAGTGTCCTGAGACATGTTATAGCCACACACAAAGTTGTGATCTGACGTGCGCAGCAAGTACTCTTGCATGGGACACATTATGTAGAAGGAGTTCTCTATGAAACTAGTGGATTAGACAAAAACCTGAATCCTCAGCATTGGGATTATTTCAGACCCATATCAGAAACTGTATGCGAAATGTACAAATGCAGAGTTCTGTGGCATTAGGGTCAGGAAGAGGACAAAGTGGTGTAGGTTCTGTTACTCAGAACATAACAGTATGTGCATATGTGTAATAGAAGAAAGTGGACAATGTCCAGGCATCATTTCCTTGATCATGGTGAAAGCAGTTGACTCTGATTAGCACAAACAGTTACCCAGGTGTACTCACAAATCCATCCAGCTACAGCACTACATTAGATGTGAAACTAAAATGAAGGGAAGGCTTACCCTGCCAGGAGCCAATATATGACATCACAGCAGGGATCTTTAGATGATACTGTCAGACTTTCACTAACTAATGTGTTAATTTAATAAACTGCATTTCAGACTATAAATAGCTATATACAACACTTGCATATATACAACACATGAAATTGCTGGAAACCTCTTACACGGATCCGTGTTTTAACATGACCTAAGTTAAGGTTTAGGCTGGCAGTACAACAGAGGAAGTTGTGATGTATGTGGCTGATGAGTATGCCTTTATATCATTTGTTTTTTGACTGTTTCAGGACCTGGCATGTAGGGATGCAAGGATGCATGAACATATAAGGTCACAGTCTAAACTTCTTTGTACCTTCAATAATAACGTAACTCAGTGTGATACTACTGTCATATGTGACATGGCACATACTCTACACATTTATATATACATCAGCACTTACAGGTAGAGAAGCACATGTGTAGGTATTGTTGATGGCAATTTGTTATCACACATTTGTGTTCTTTCCATATGTCTTCTAGAATGAAATGAATGGTTTCCAGACATACTTAAGTTGAACCAGTATCAAGTTCTGTGGTTTCATTATGTGGTATGCTGGCAGACCACATTATCATGTATTAATGCAGCCAGAATACACTTGGGCATTACATTCAGTGGTCAGGTCAAGCAATCAAGACAAGGCTTTCCAGCATTGTACAGCATGTTTAGTACCTCATGTCACCCTTCACAAAATCCCTGTGTTTTTAGTCTGTGTTTCTGCACCCATACCTTTTCATTAGGGAGAATCACTCCACGAGCCATCTAAAGTTCTTCCAGTTGCTTCTTGTCACATGGACACATCACTTCATCAGTGGTAACATTGATCGTCTGGCTAGTTATGACATGGATGAGCTCTTCATCTGCATCTCCAACACATCAGTGACTGAGGAGCCACTTTTCCTTATATAATATATGCTCCAGCACTGTTGTTGCATTAGTCTGATGAATGATGTAGTCTCTAGGAGCACCACTGAGGAGAGTGTGTGCCTCATCTGGCTATGAATTTCAAAAGGTTTGCTTAGGGGACAATCAGTGGAAAAAGATGCATGGTAATAATGTTGTTGCAGTCTCACAGCCATTGTACATTTTGTAGGTGTAATACCCAAAATAAAGTCAACACAATGAGTAACTGGCAGATGCCATATGCTCTCTCAGTTATCAGGCATCATCTGGCGCATCTCCATTGCATAGTTTTTACCAAACACAAACATCTCACATCAGCTTTCAAGGAATTTAGCATGTCTGCTCCGTTGTTAACAGACTAATGTATTGTCAATCCTCTGTTCACCAAGGAACACTTAGTGATTCAGAAAACGAGGTGGCATTATCAGTCTTGTTAACACACTTTGAATGTAATATTTATGCACCAATACTGATCATAGCAGCCATATTGTCGGCATTGATAAGTATTTTGCTTATATTCAGAAGTTCTTTTATAATTAGTTACCAGATTGTGAGGTGAGCATCATATTGTGTCCTGTGTTTTTTCTCTGTCACTAACATATTAGCTACAGTGGATATAAAAAGTTTACACACCCCTGTTAAAATGCCAGGTTTTTGTGATGTAAAAAAATGAGACCACAAAAAATCATTTCAAAACTTTTCCCACCTTTAATGTGACCTATAACCTGTACAATTCAATTGAAAAACAAACAAATCTGTTAGGGGAAAAATATAAAAAGAATAAGAAACTTACAATAAGCTGGTTGCATAACCGTGCACACCCTTAAACTACTACTTTGCTGTAATTAAATCAAAAGGTGCTTCAGCATTCAGTCTTCCTGGGTACAGACCTGCCATCAATTAAAGAGACTCTGATTTACCCCAAATAAAGTTCAGCTGTCCTAGTAGGATTTTCCTGACATTTACTCAGTTGCCTGCTACAGCAAAAGCCTTGGTTCGCAGACAGCTTACAAAGCATCAAAGGGATCTCATTGTCGAAAGGTATCAGTCAGGAGAAGGGTATAAATAAATTTCAACAGCATTGGATATACCATGGATCACAGTGAAGTCTGTCATCAAAAAGTGTAGAAAGTATGGGACAACAGTGACATTGCAAAGAACTGGACATCCCTCCAAAATTGATGAAAAGACAAGATGAAAACTGGTTAGGGAGGCTGCTAAGAGACCTACAGCAACATTGAAGGAGCTGCAGGAATTTCTGGCAAGTACTGGTTGTGTACTACATGTGACAACAATCTCCCGTATTCTCCATATGTCTGGGCTATGTGGTAGGGTTGCAAGATGAAAGCCTTTTCTTACACAGAAAAACATCCAGGCCCAGCTAAAATTTGCAAAACAATACATCAAGTCTCCCAAAAGCATGTAGGAAAATGTGTTATGATCTGATGAGACCAATGTTGAACTTTTTGGCCACAATTCCAAAATGTATGTTTGGCGCAAAAACAACACTTCACATCACCAAAAGAACACCATCCCCATGTTGAAGCATGGTGGTGGCAGTATCATGCCTTGGGGATGCTTTTCTTCAGCTGGAACTGGGGCTTTAGTCAAGGTGGAGGGAATTATGAACAGTTCCAAATACCAGTCACTTTTGGCCGAAAACCTTAAGGTGTCTGTTAGAAAGCTAAAGATGAAGAGGAATTTCACCTTTCAACACGACAATAACCCAAAGCATACATCCAAATCAACAAAAGAATGGCTTCACCAGAAGAAAATTAAAGTTTTGGAATGGCCCAGCCAGAGCCCAGACCTAAACCCAATAGAAAATCTGTGGTTGACCTGAAGACGGCTGTGCATAAGAGATGCCCTCGCAGTCTGACAAATTTGGAGTGCTTTTGTAAGGAAGAGTGGGCAAATATTGCCAAGTCAAGATGTGCCATGCTGATAGACTCCTACCTAAGAAGACTGAATGTTGAAATTAAACCAAAAGGTGCTTCAACAAAGTATTAGTTTAAGGGTGGGCACACTTATGCAACCAGCTTATTGTACATTTTTTATTTTTTTCCCCAAACAGATTTGTTTGTTTTTCAATTGAATTGTACATGTTATAGGTCATATTAAAGGTGGGAAAAGTTTTGAAATGATTTATTGTGGTCTCATTTTTTACATCACAAAAACCTGGCATTTTAACAAGGGTGTGTAAACCTCTTATATCCACTGTATTATGTTTTGAATAACACAACATAATTTATTACTCATGCCAACTTTCAGTCTTTTAATTGTGATTGTGCCTTGGACGTACAAGATGAATGTGAATTATAGACCTTATAGAAAACAGCAATGTTATGTTTGATTATATTACTATTGTGTACTCTGTGAACAATGTTTTATACAGCATGTAGCACAGTATCACAGGGCCATGTTAAAAGTCCTGTTATAAGCTCCTGCCCATCTCTTCTGCTATGCTAATTTACAGCTCTCCATGTGTACACAGTCCTTCTGTTGTGACATACCTGTTAACATGCATGCTTATTTACATGTTTCAAACATGCCTTTTAGATGTATACTGCATTACCTTCTGTTTGGCTAGGTGGAGCTAGTGAAACAATGCTGATGGATATGGGGTTTGTCTAGTGTTGCTCAGGATATATTTGGTTATTGTACATTTTTGGCCTACTGTGGTGTGGTTCTGCCTATCACTCACTTCTCTGTAAGTTAAAACATGGGACTGCATGTGCTATATTTACATATATAGTTCTACAGATCATGTATCTTGTGGATCCACACATCGCATAAATCCAGCAAGTTTAGCTTCACCTTTCATTCATTATATCTTGCAGGTCCTGTTTTTATGACTGAGCCATAAAGACACCAGCTAGTCAGTTTTATGGATGAGAAGGAGGAGGCCCTGGTGAAGGACTTGGAGGCTCATGTCTTATATTGCTGGGCTGTGGTGGGTAAAAGGTAACCAGGGCAGGTGTAATTCTGATGGCTAGATATGGCTGCACATTACAGCAGTGCAGGTGCCAGTGTCTGCTATGCATGACTGTGCATGCAGAAGAACCCATCAGATTCATTTGGCTACACTACACCCAGGTGGGGAGAAGGAATTCCTAGTCACAAGTCACCCTGCAAGAGTTCATTGTCTCTTCAGCTTTGTCAAGGTATGACATCCTCAGTCTCTGATGAGGACATTTAGCGTGATCCTCCTATTAGGTTCAGTATGGAGCATGGTCTTCCCACCAGGTTCAGTATGGAGCAGTATGGAGTATGGTCCTCCCACTAGGTTAAGTATGGAGCATGGTCTTCCCACTAGGTTCAGTATGGAGCAGTATGGAGTATGGTCCTCCCACTAGGTTAAGTATGGAGCATGGTCTTCCCACTAGGTTCAGTATGGAGCAGTATGGAGTATGGTCCTCCCAATAGGTTCAGTTTGGAGCATGGTCCTTTCACTAGGTTTGGTATAAAGCATGGTCTTCCCACTAGGTTCAGTATGGAGCATGGTCCTCCCAATAGGTTCAGTATAGAACATGGTCCTCCCATGGGGTTCGTGATGGATTATAGTCCTCTCACTAGGTTTAGTAACAATTCAGGTATTACATGGTGAGAAAATCTGCATGTTTCAAAAACATTCTTGCCTGTATAGACCCTGACATATATGGAATTTATTTTTCGCAGGCCAATTGCAACATTAAGCTGGAGCAGCCTCTTCAGGACCCTAATGTTCAGGTGAAAACAACATCAAATGTTCTCTGATTATCACCACTCAGGACACAGTGCTCACCCAACCATGGAGTTAGACCCGTGCCTGAGGAGGTACTTTCAGACTTCATTATCATCAGATGTTAGGGCATTTCTCATACATTATAGATTATCATATCAAGAATGAATTTCCTTTTCTTTGTGGTAATTACTTTGTCACTTGTAGGTGTCAGTCACAAAGTCACAAACACAAGTGACTGATGAACATGCCACTGTTGTCGTCTCAGATTAGTTTGTGTTATGTGGCTACTGTTGCTGTGCATATTTAGCATCATATCTGAGTATTGACCATTTGTAACTACACATGCATGTTTCAAACATAGGCATGACTGCTTCTGTCAACAGTGCTGTGGTGTGGACTGATGTGGGGGGCACTGCACCTCCATGTGAATTTGTCTTGGGGTGGGCTCCAGCTAAATGGGCTACATGGCTGTCTGGGTCTCACACAGTCACTTCATCTATTGTGGAGGGACTGGAGCTTTCTGGTGGACAGTCAATGTACACTCTGTGGTACACTCCAATGATACAACACACATATATCTCAGACATAGGGTGGCCCACATGTAGATGGGGGTGATGCATGGTTTGAAGATGTTCAGCAGCTAATGGCATTATGTCTGCACCACCAGAGATCCATTCAGTCAAGGTGAGTTGAGTGGTCCCTTGCAGATGATACAGAATGCTTATGGCAATGGAGTAATGCACATGACATCACCACTAGCCATGATGTTGCAGACT
The DNA here is from genome assembly GCF_019279795.1 of Protopterus annectens. Classification (NCBI taxonomy): domain Eukaryota; kingdom Metazoa; phylum Chordata; order Ceratodontiformes; family Protopteridae; genus Protopterus; species Protopterus annectens. Next base: position 1,438,494,240 of record NC_056743.1, on the reverse strand, counting down.
CTGGCAGACATGGAAATCATGCGGTTGAGGTGCAATGCTCCTTGCTACAGCATATGACTGACTACATGAGTCATTGTAGGGACATGTGTCTAGTTAACCTAATCATGGACATATATGCCAATATGGGAGCTGTCACACGAACTTCACCAAAAGTGTGGGTCACACTTCCCAGTATATTCACAGCAGCATACTAGTTTACTGTGAGTCCATGTTTCATGGATTGCATGCTACTGGCTGCACTCTTGAAGTACTGCACAAAACAGCATGGTGATGTTATTGCCAGATATGTAAAGTGTCACATAACTGAAGTGTGCTGTTTAGTGTGGGGCCTTACCTTTAGCAGCTAAAGTAGGCAGCTGCAGAAATGTTTCAGTCCATGTCAGCCCTGCAGGACAACAATATGTAACTCATCACTGATCGGTGAGGATGAGAAGAACTATTTCCTGAATAGCAGTAGACACGTCTATTCTACCTCATCACACACTTGACATAGCATTTGGCATTACCACTATTAAATCAAAATCTGGACATGATTATGAGAGCTCTTTTAGACTGCACATATACTATGGAACATGTTGACATGTGGCCTTCTTCCACCATCTCCAGCTGTGCATATCTATGCTGCCATTAGGACTGCAACTGTCAGTGCATTTGGTGTAAGAGTGAGGGTTGAAATCGAGTAACATAGCATCATAAGGTTCTAGAATGTCTTTGCCTTTGCATGTACATGACTTACAGTAAAGTACTGAAATTGTAGCATTTTGCTGGTGTAAAGGTTCTGGACATGTATAATACTATGCTTGCAATGAATGGGTCAGTGGATGAGATCACCAGCCTTGACACACAGAGGCAGTTATCAACAGGTAACCACATCTGCACAGATATCTCAAGAGATATATAGACCAGCTCGTGTATCCAACTGTCTGAAGACCTCACAGATGGACTCTGTTGTGCAGCATCCTGTCACCCATGGCCATGGACAGGGACAGCTACAATACTGAGCACAGATTACAAGTAATGTTACCACCAAGGATAAGAATACCATCAGCCAGCTCATACCATGATCTGAACAGGTGACAATGCATCTGATCTACATATTCCTGGTTTACTGTTGTGTGATCTACCCTGTTGTACTGAACATATCTTCCATATCTATATGTGATTAGTATCTCTGTGAATGTCTGGGTGCTGTTGCTTCATGTGCTGCTGCTACTACTGTGTGTGGGTATGTGTACATGTCTGTTGCTATGTGCTGCATGCTATCTGCTGTATGCATGTTTTCAGGTTGCCTGTTGCTGTCTGTTGTGTATATTTTCAAGTTGCCTTCCTTTTCATAGCTGTATGATATGCTATTCAATTACACATGCCTGTGTTCCTGTCACTGTGTATAGGTATGTGCATTTATCTTTTGCTGTGTGCATGTTTTCAGGTTGCATTTGGCGTATGCTGTGTGTGCATGTTTTCAGGTTGCATTTGCTGTATGTTTTGTGCATGCTTTCAGGTTCCATTTGCCATACACTGTGTGAATAGTTTTAAGTTGCATTTGCTGTATGTTGTGAGCATGTTTACAGGTTGCATTTGCTGTATGGTGTGTATATGTTTTCAGGTTGCCTTCCTTTTCACAGCTTTATGATAAGGTATTCAATCACATCTACCTGTGACTTACTGATACAAGGAAGGTTTTTGTGCTCATTGTCACATGCACATGTACTTCTGCTACATACAGATTTCTGTGTGGAGTTGATGCCATTTTGTTGGGGCTGCACCAGGCTTTTTGACTGTGGTGGGTTTCTTTGGAGAGGATGTTTGTGCCTGTATGTAGTGACTATTTCAGCATGACATTACAAGACTTGCTTTTAGACATGTAGTGTTGCTGATGTTTCCAGTCCTTTATACAAAGCCTGATCAGATAGCCAGGATGCACAACTGGCTGTGGTCTTTGCTAGCATCTCTGGTATGGCAGCATAGCATGCAGCAAGCCACTAGCCTGCTATACATCTGCATAGTTGAGTTAGCTTGGTTAGGAGTTTACTACACTGACGTCTCCCAATCCTAACAGCAGGAACTCATTCACTCATGCACTCATTCCGTAATGTTACGCAACTGAACAGAGGCAATGCTCTTCTTTGGCTACATGTGGATGCTTTCATGGTGTTACCAGCCAGGGTTTCAGGGAGTAACCAGGACCTCCTATAGAATAAACTGAAAAAAGTCTCACTAATTATTGTTCAGGGAGTTTTGTGTTCAGTATAATGTTGCATGCATTTGTTATTCAGTGATTATTATACATATCTTTACTTACAACCTCTGATGAATAAATAGCAGAGGCCACTAATCCGCTACATAAATATGTTATGTGCACTGCAATGGTACTAGAGTTTGCAATGAGCTCTTCCCATACCTATATTAAGCAGCATTAGTGCTATGAGGTCATCTGCAAACCATTTTATTATGCAAAATATGATAATATGTCCTTTACAGGATGTGTGTAGATGTACTGCACTTGTCTGGATATCTGCTTATTGCATGTTGGTGCTTTTCATAAATAGGTTTTTGAATCCTGTGTGTCTTGCTCATTATAATATTGCCAAGTAATATTTGCTTATGCTTAGTGATACTATAGTTCACACAATTTTATGAATCACATTTCCTCTGCACTCCTACAATATGTAGTGTGGCCTTACATTTAGTTACAGCTGTTTTTTGAATCCCACCTGGATCTCTTACAGTTTATAACATTTGCATAGCTCTAATAAGTCCTAAACAAGGTACAGAATGTGGTTTATTCCTTCATTTTTGCTTTTGATTGCAGACCACAGTGCATATACGTACATTTATCTTCCAATGCATTAAGAGAGCACCAGCAGTGTTTCTACTTTGCTACTAGAAGAATACAGTGTGACTGCTGAGCAGACTTTGACAAATAAGAGACTTTTCATTCAAATAAAATGCTCAGTATTTATCTGGTACTACCTGGATCCTGTCTGCAGGCCACAAGGCCTTTCGGATCTGGGACAGTACCACTGGAAATAGGTAAATGGGGCACTGTAAAGAGATACATATTATTGGAATCTACATGAGGAAGGACTTTGTTTCATTTAGCAAGGCTGCCATTACAGAATGGATGTGGACAATAATATGTCTCTCTGGCCTACATCCTTAAATAATCCTTGTAGTAGAGAGATCAAATTTACAGCTCAAGAACAGTGCAGTTAAGACATCTGGTCTACAACAATTTTTCCTAAAATGGTAAGGCCATCCGCAATAGGGAAGCAAAGAGATGTTTTAGAAGAAGGCTAAGAAAGTCTGAAAACAGTATGTACCTAATATATTGACTGTTTGTTATTGTTTTTATGTTCGATCAGGCTAAATGCAGTGATAATAGTCAATATGTGTTTGTAGTTCATTTCAAAACAATAATAAAAGAATAATAAAAGAACAATGAGCCAAAGTATTGGTTGTTTCAAGTATCGTGTGTGTGTGTGTATGTGTGTGTGTGTGTGTGTGTGTGTGTGTGTGTGTGTGTGTGTGTGTGTGTGTGTGTGTGTGTGTGGTTGGGAGAAATGGAGTCAACAGGCTTCTGTAAAATGCTTATGATTTTTGTATGAGAAGGCCCATATCACCTTTTTGATGTCCAGAGGAGGCCCAATGATATTGCTGTAGTTTGAGAGGGGCTTACTCTGACAGAGATGGAGAATCATTGGCCTAGAGCATTCTTGGATTTAAGTCTGTGGGATACAAGTATTTTATTTTACTAAGTCTTCATGGACAAAGGTGAAGGAATTTGAAGGCAGTAAACTCTGAAGGAATGCTGAGTCAAAAATGATAAGGTATCTGAAATCTGTTCAGACTATATTTTTCAGCCAGGATTTGGACCATGGACAGTACACACACATACACACAGACATAATATATTTAATACAGAACATATGAAGTAATACATATTGCTGGAATGAGAAAGATATATAAATATATTAAACTATATATAAGTAAAAAATATTTACTCTAGTATATTTTTACAGTTATAGTACTATTTAAGCGTCCTGCAGTTTGACACTTAACCGTACCAGCCTAAATGCCACTGAGAACAGCATCTGAAAGTCAAAGTCTGAGGGAAAAATATATTTCTTTGTTGCAGCTGTAGAAGCAAACTGTACCACAGTGTGCATGGACTGGATTGACATCTAGATAATTGGGAGGTGTGTGATATGCTGTGTAAATGTGGATTTGTTGATAAATGGGGTGTGCAAGAGATGTTGTGTATTTGTATGGGAGATGATGGCATGTGTTAAAGTAAAGCTGCAGATCATTACACCTACTTTTGCATAACTCATTTAACAAACAGCTGTCTGTGTTATGTGGCAGAAAGAGGAAGGGTGTATGGTCAAGGAGGAATGGATGTTCACTGAGTGATTTAAGGAATAAGATCCCCCCACCCATTACAAGATGTAAGAAAAAATATAAGTGAGCCATACTGGAAGGAGAGTGGCTTACTATAGTAGCTAAGGGATGAAGGAGATCTGTGGAAGCAGAGAAAGAGGAAGTCCCCAATGTGTTACTGGTTGGAGGATATGGGGAGATAATGATTGGAGCTGGAATCTATCTTTGAATACAGGAAAATGGAAGATATTGGAGGATGAGCAGTTATCATAAAGAAAGGAAACAGGCGCGATAAAGAAAGTGAAGGCCATGACAGAATATGCAAATATAAGAGAAATTTAAGTGTTAGACTATAACAAGGGCAGTTAGGGGAATGGGTGGTAAGCCAGGAAGGCAGACAGTTTGTAGAGAATGTGGTGTTTATAGTTTATCAGTGCAGGAAGCATTTGTGTGAGTATATTTCACAAGACTGTTTAGAGAGAGTTTCTGAAAGAAATTTGTTTTATGATGGTGTTTTGTCAAACATACCAAAATATGGTGGCCCAGTCTGTCACATCCCATTATATTCACCATTAATATCTTTAAAAAGCAGAAAACAACTGCTTTCTGTCCACATCTCCATTAGTTAAAAACAGAAACAACTGCTTTCTATCTGCATCTCCATTAGTCAAAGCTTCATTTATTTCATTTTAAGATCTAAGAATATTTTTGTTTTGTGTTCATTTTTTCTTCCATGTGGAGTCAATATTTGAGGGCATACCTTTTTTGTTCAAGAATTATGGACAAAGGCAAAATAATGAGGAGAATAAGGCCCCGGCCCAAAATCAGGAACATGCTTTAAATGATGAGAACTTTCATAAATGCTGGGTGCTTGCCACACACAAATGCACAATTGAATGGGTTTCTATTCTCATTGAAAGAGACAGGGTGAAACAGAAAGAGCTACGTAATGAGATCAGCTCCACGTGTGCTAATTTGCTGTCCAAATCTGGTCCTGAATTTTTAGATAAAGTGCTTAAAGACATTAATATCAGACTTAAAAATTATGAGGATGAAATCACTGAAAGAAAAAAGAAAAAATTATTGTGAGACACCAGGGATTATGATAATGATAGGCTTTTTCATCCAGAACCAATAGGAAAAGAGCTAGCTGTCATGTGCGTTTTCAAGAAGGAAGTAACCAAGCTGAACAGCGTTCCCTTTCTTCTTCACGTAATTTGTTTGAGACTGTTTCCTCTGTTGAAGAGGACAGTCATGGCAGAAGTGATTTTCTACCACTACCTAGACCTTAGAATGTAATTTAACATCAACAAACTTTTGGTAATAGGTGAATTTTCGTCAACAGGGCCAGTATAGTAAAAAAACGGCAATGAGATGGACAACAAGCTCCATATTAGGAACAGCAACTCTAGCAGTTGCAACAATACAACAAGAGAGGGGAAATGGTAACTGTGATTCATATATTGTTAATTTATCAGGCTATAATTTAAATGATGTTGAAAAATCTGTACTTGAGTGTGGGTTAAAGTTTATACCCACAGTGATTCCGCGTTTACATGATTTAAAATGCGATATATTTAAATTTTCAAGAAAGTTGCAGCTTAAATATTTTTTAGTAATTTTGAGGGTGCCTCTAATCAAGATAGGAGTTTTGATGAGACACAGTCAGTCTCAGAAGATAATTTTTTTTATTCTTGTTGTTCGGAAGAAGATGTGAATGCATATTATGTGTTTGATACCACTACTATTGAAACTAAGTGTAAATTTATTCCAGGATTCAATTGTGATGGTATACTGCAATTTTATAAAATGTTGAATTTTTCTGTTGAACAGGAACTAAAAGAATTCTTTAGGGGCTCTAACAATATTTCTTATAACCTCACTAAAAATGAGTGGCTAGCTTTACTAGCATTAAGTGATAGGAAGGAACTTATATTCAAACCTGCCAATAAAGGCAATAAACTCATTGTTTTACACATCTCAGTATTTAGATATGTGTTATGAACATCTTAGTAATGTTAGTGTTTATGAGAAAGTATCCTACTCTGTTTATGAGTTAGCTATCAAAGAATATGGTGAATTATTAGATAAAGGGAAAAGCCGAAAGACAACAACAACATTAGGCAAAGGTGTCAGATTAGGGTATATATCCCAGGATGATGCTAAAAACAAATTTAATGTGGAAAATGACAGCATTGCTTACTTTTATTGCTTACCTAAAATACACAAGTGTCTTCAGTGACCACCAAGTCATCCGATTGTTTTGAGTAGAAATGATTTTCTGTATAATATAGGATGTTTGTTGCACCATCTTTTACTTCCTAAAGTTATGTTATTACCTGCATATATAAAAGATGTGTTTGAATGTACAATGGAATGTTAATATGTACTGGATCACACTGGATGTTAAAAGCCTTTATACTAGTATTGAACACACTTTTGGTATGGAGGCTGTAAGGTTTTTCTTGGGTGGTTATCCAGGTACTGAATATATCATTGAGTTACTTCATTTTTGTTTAACTAAAAATTTTTGAATTCAGTTGTGAAAATTTTTACCAGAAACAAGGCCTTTGCCCCCTCATATGCTAACTTAAGTATGGGTTTATTTGAACAGGAATATATTTATAGATCTTCATTTTATTGTCAGTATTTAAAAAGATATTTCAAAACAGTGTAAGAAGATTTTCAATCCATATATATCTAGTTAATCACTGTATATTAATCAGATCAGATAATGGTAGTAGAAGCAGCAAACTTAAATTTGTCCTGAGTCAAAAAAATAATAAAAAATATATAATATATAATTTGAATTATTGTACAGAATTATTAAGTATTCGAAAGTAATCCAAGCAGGGTAGGCAGTCTCTTTCGATTACTTAATAATTCTGTACAATAATTCAAATTATATATTATATATTTTTTATTACGTTTTTGACTTAGGATGAATTTAAGTTTGCTGCTTCTGCTATCATTAACTGATCTGATTAACATACAGTGATTAACTAGATATATATGGATTGAAAATCTTCCACACAGAGAAGTTTCTTACACTGTTTTGTTTTTGGACCTACTATACTTGTTTAGTGGGTTGTTTGAGACTTCGGGGAAACAATGGTGATTGCTTGAGTTAAAAAGATATTTCAGATACATAGATGATCTCATTTTCTTGTGTCAAGGAGGGGAAGATGATGTTAACAGGTTTATTGACAGTCTGCAGGAAAATAGATTTAATTTGAAATTTGAAGGCATCCAGAAAGGTAAAACAGTTTCTTTTTTGATGTAGATTTGGATATAAAAAGTGGAAATAGATTACATATTAAGGAACATAGAATTCGAGGGCAGCGCTCAATACCTGACGGCCTCTAGTTGCCATCCCCCTCACACCATAGAGGCTTTAGCTTATGGTGAATTGGTTAGATTACGCAGGTTATGTAATGATGAAACAGAATTCCAACAGGAGGTATTCAGAACCTGTGCTATGTTTGAGTCTAAAGGTTATAATAAACAAATACTGGATAATGCCTGTTCAAAATTAAGTAGAGAATATATTAAGGGATACCCAAATAGAGATAGGACATTAAGACCGGTGAATGATAGTAAAACATCTGATATGTATTTTGTGACTACATATAGTTGCTTTACTGAGGCAGTAACTAATTTAGTTAAATATTACTGGTGCTATTTAAACTCATTGAAGGATTCCCATACATGGATGCCTGAGAGACTTAAAATATTGTATAAAATAGGCAGGAACATAAAAAACTTTTTAGTTAGAGGAAGATTTGTTATGCCCCCTTCACATCTTAATGTTAGGGTTAATTGTCAGGGTACTGTGACCTGTGGAAGATGTAAAGCCTATAAATATATTAGACTTACTTTTGATACAATTAATGGGCTCAGATTTAAGGCAAATGGTTATTTTACATGTGATACTGAGGGTGTTATTTATACCCTGAAATGCCCTTGTAATAAATTTTACATTATGGAATCTAAAAGAGCCTTTAACATTAGGCTATTATAGCACATTCAAGACATTGATAATGCTAAGGAAATAAGCTCAGTGGCAGAACACTTTCATAAAGTACATCAGGGTCAGTCTATGGGGTTACAGGGTACTATTTTAGAAAAAAATAGATAACATTCAAACAGAAAAAAATGTTAAAAGCAGACTTATATACAAAGAAGCTTTGTATATATTGAAATTTGATACAATGGTACCCAAGGGAATGAATGTGCAGTTTAATTGGCAGGTTTTACTTTAATTATTTTAATTATTTAGGTACTTGTTCTTAATTGATTGATTATGTGCTTAATTATACTTGTTATATAAGTATTGGTGTTTTTTCAATGTTCATACTCCTTGAAGGCATCATTGCCGACACGTCAGAGAGAATAAAAGTTTTAACCATTGCTGCTGTGGTCACTGGCTACATGGTATCTTGTGTTTTTGCTTTTTTATCAGTGGTTTTATATATGCTTTAAATATTACTCTGATCCACTTAAAAGGTTAATAGAATAACAGAGTTTGCATTTGCTGAACAACAAGAAGTATGGAACTCTAACATCTGGCATTATTGACTAACTGTAATTCTCAGAGATTTATCAGAAAATCAACAGTTTTATGAAAGACATGGCAAAATATGATACAAAATAAGAGCATTCTGCAGAATCAAGGTCCTCTAAGAGACAGGTTTCAAAGTAGTCCGGTAAGGGGAGTAATAATCACTATTATTGTTATTGCTATTTTATGTTTGCATTTTGAGTAAAACTACATTTGCCATAAGGGTACATGTTATTGTCATCCCCTTTACTTTTTTCTCTAATTAAAGAACAGCACGTATAAGTATGTATATGCATATACACATATCAGCATCACTTTATTTATTTATTTTTATTTTATCCTTTGTTGACCAGGTTAGTCCCACTAGGCTAGTGGCCTTTTTCTTGGGAGACCCAAGGTAACATTTTTACTACTATGGGAAATTAGGTGCCATGAGATCTTTTGCCTCCACCTGAGCAACCACTAATTCAAGCAGACCAAACCTTGGTTTAATGACTCGTTTGAAATATGTTGATATTCTCAAAATGCACTTGCATCAAAACAACAAGACTGATGCTGGCATTGCAAAAATCAACATGCCAAAAAAGAAAAAAGAAAAAAAGAAGAAGAAGAAAAAAAGAGAGACAGAATGGAAAAGGAAGAAAGCAGGTTTCCTTTGCGATCCATTACTAAAATCTCACCACACATTCAGATACAATTAGTCTGAATAGTGATAGTATTATAGAGTGGGTTTTTCTAAAGTAAGATGCAGGGTTAGTGGCACGATTGAAGTTATGGTTAACATGCATTAGTAAGGTGGGAAGTGGGAGGGCTTTGCCTTTTTTATTTGTTTGTTTTAACGGCTTCTTCTACCTATTGACCTCTTAGTATTTATCCAGGTCCTGCACCAAATTCATGGTTTTTATCTATACAGACGTGATGTCTGTTCCAAAACATATATATATATTTTTTCTTGTTTGTTAACTACTCTAGTCTTTGGACCCTGTTTAACTATGACCCAGATCACAGAGGCAAGTGCATATACATAGCTAGCCAACCAACAAAGTTTTGCAAGGTGGAAAGAAACTCTAGCACCCAGAGAAAACCCACTTAGCCAAATGGAAGACTTGCAGATGCTATGCAAACAGTGACTAAAAATCAGAAATTAACCTTGACCTCTGGAACTATAAAGCAGTGTGCTGACCACTAAGTCACTATGTTCCATGTCTCATTTGATTTCTGTTAATGAGCTCTAAAACAAACTGATTTTGTTAGATGTCTGGTTTCATATATTTCTAAATAATATCTATAATTTATTTCCATGTCTTTTCAAATAGTATAGTCAGCACTATTAAACTTTACATCTGTTTGCGAGTTCTGGAGCCCATTACATTTTGTAACACTGGTAGTTTCATAACTACCAGACTATCATTTGCTAAATAAAACAGATCCATTCTTTCAGTATAAGTTCTGCATTTCTCTCTGGTAGCACCTAAAACATGATATGTTCTATATGCTCATCTGGTTTAAAAACATGCAGTTTTCAGCCATTTTATTGTTTATGTTCTCATTCCACATCCATACCAGTATTTAAATACTTGTTCATGCAGTACTTTTTAAATAATTGCTGTTTTGTATCAAAGCATACTTACCATATCTAGGCTGCTTTGAAACACTCCTTGTCCTCTTTTACTTGAATAGCCACTGGTCAGTTAAATTATTTCACTTGATTTTATGTTCACTTAATATGAAAAACAAGTATCTGTTTGATTATACATAACTGATAAAAATCTGTTTTACTCAAAATACCAATTGCTGTTTTCTTTAAGCAAATGGAATGCTCATAGAATACTTTTGTACCAATTCATATTTATATACTTGTTTATTTATAAACAGTTGGTAACTGTGTATGTGAACTGTCTGAACGGGGCCATTTCCAGCCATGAGCTGTATCACAGGAAATTAACAAAAAATCAAACACAAATACACAAGTAACACATGTAAAACTGAACAGATCAATGACAAAAAAAGAAAGAAAGAAAGAAAACATTTACATAGCAGAACACTTTTCTGGGTCTTATGGCCTCCTTACAAGTGGCCATCAGCTACCACTAGGTGGCTCTATACTCTATATTTATATGTGAGGCTCCTGATACAATGCTATATTGCTGCTAAGGAGCATTTGTTTACTCTAACCTTTTTCCCCTTCCACTGAGTACACCTGTTTATGTCCAAGGCAAATGTACAATGGGGGCATGCTGGCCTATCATTGCACCTCAGCAATGCCTCTGCCAATGTCCCCCACCTTTTCCACTTTGGACAATCAATCCTCTGAATATCCTCAGCCTCTGCCAAGAATCAAATGCAAGGAGTATCCAAGGGTAAACCCACTGGTTAGGCACTCCCATCCTTCAAATGCAAGGAGTATCCAAGGGTGGACACCCACTGGATAGGTACTCCCATCCATCAAATGCAAGGAGTATCCAAGGGTGGACACCTACTAGATAGGTACTCCCATCCTTCCAATGCAAGGAGTATCCAAGGGTGGACACCCACTGGATAGGCATGCCCATCCTTCCCCTGACACTTCTTTATATGCCTGAGCCACTACTTGAATCAAGGTTACCTTGGCTGTAGTCAGGCCTTTATCCCTCTACACCATGGCACTGGCTCAGAAGACATATTATTTAGCAAGGCAGCCATATAAAAATCAGGTTGTAACTGTAAAGGTATGACATGAGAACATAGAAAAAAGTGGTAAAAGATGCTGCAGAAAAACACTACCACCTCCTTAAAGTATCTGGCACTCTAGTTAACCCAGTTCTTAACCTTCACTCTCACATTGAAAATACCTAAACACTAATAAAGTCCATGTTATTCTAGTCCAAAAACTCAATTTTTCTCACTTCCTCCACAAGACCAGCTATAAGTGAAGTAGTTTTACTCTTAGAAATAGAATATGGCCTTCCCATAATATCCTCAGGCTTTACAAAAATGTCAATACTCATTAAGCCATCTCTAATGCCATTTTCCATTTCAATATCAGCTCCCTTCCATGCAGGCACCACTGCCTCACATTTGGCTCCTTATTAAACTAACATTCAACCTGCTAATTGGAACCCAGCTCTTTAAATTGCTGCACATAAATAACTTTCCCCTACTTTCAGCTAAACTCCATGAAAAAGAAATTTTACTTACAACCTCCAACATCTATCCAAATAGCCCCCCTTCTCTCAACACCCCAAGAGTTTTGTCTACCAAACATGCGTTTTTCATACTTGCCCCTCTTTCTGGCAAACCCCCATACCTAAGACAGCCCACCGACCTCCCCATTTTCACCAAGGATCTAAAATCTGACATAAGCCAACACCCATTTTCCAAAAGGAGGCATTACCTGATCTGTAAAATGAGGAAGAAGGGATGCAGGTCTGCAATGTACCTTTTCTTACCCTTCTTGCACTCACATATGACCTGCCATGCTCTTCCTTAAAACTCATCGCATGCTGATGATGGTTTAAAAAAAAACTTGCAGTGAACTGCTGCTAATTCTTACTTTATGTAATTCATTCTGTGTCTAAATATACCTTATTTGTTACCTTCCCTTATACTTTATGTTCATTTATTTGTAATTGCTCTGAATACTATTCTCCCACACTGTTTCAGCAAATGGTCATTTCTTTCATCAGAGCACGACCCCAGTAAACAAACAAATAAAAATAAATAAATAAATAAATACATTACTACCAAATTGAATTAAAAATTGATAGTCAGAAAGTAATGTTAGTTATTGTTTCTATCCAAAGTATTTTTAAACAATTTTATGAGTGAGTGAAGCAGTTAGGAATAGTTAATTATCCATGCATGGCTATGCTTTCAGTATGAAAGAACGCTACCAAAGGTCAGCATACCAAAATATACAAGCTACATGATGTCTGAGTGGTAGCCAGTCAGCAACTTTATTCCAACTGCTTAGCAACTATCTTTTGAATGCATTTGGCAGCAAGTAAATCAGATGAGTGCTGATCAACCTATGTTAGCTCAAACAAATTGTTCTCAGTGGGGTTCCGACAAGAAAATTATTTACATCCCTTTTGACTTAGCACTGCTAGAATGCAATTTGTACTGTTAGACAGCGAGGTGACCTGTTAGAATACCCCATCAGCTGCCAGACAGATTTTGCTTTTCATACCATTGCATCTCAGCTATTGTAGAAGAGATGGCGCTCTACAAGTAACAGTCATACTGGTAGCTGTAGTCAGTGAAGAGGAAAGACAATACAATCGTCTCATATTTAACATGGTGTGAGTGTTACTTCTGATACGGGAGTCCTCTTGTTATTTATATAGAGTCCTCAGTTACCCAGTGTTAAAACTGTCAATCAGAAGCTATTTGCAGATTTTCCTTACCTAACAGAGCAGAATATATTTGAGAAGTTAGACAGAAAAATCCAGGAGATCCTTATCTGCCATTTAGCAATATGCAGATATCTGAATTATCAGAGGTAGGGCAGTTAGCCTACAAATTTATTATTTGTTAACAAGTAGCACTGGTTGAGGTCCAGATAATCTTTTTTAATGGCAATATGCATTTAAGTAGATACTTGTCTGACAAGTTATATTCTATCCTAACTTTGACAGCAGTGTTTGGGAAAGTCAGTAAAGACCACTCCCCACCTACATGTTGGTAATAAAGGACTCAGTAACAAAAAGTCAGACATACTAGTTTGTTTGGTAATTTCTCTTACGGCTAGTGCTTAACGATGTTGTTGTACTGCTCCAGCCCAGCTATAGCCACAGCAATCTTTATATTCATGTTAGCATGTCCAGTCAGGTGACAGTAGAAACATCAACAACTAGTAGTTTCATTTGCGGTAAGAGTGCAGCAAGAGGGTGGAGGGGGTGTCAGTCAAAAGACTGGAAATTTGAATTTGCGTAATTAATTTTCTGTGCAACAGTAAAATGGATTTTTTTAAATGCTGTTGAGATTTGAATAATGTGGTTTCTCTCATGGAAGAATGCATGCAGTGAAGATGTTTAATCTATTATTTAGCTTATTTTGTTGCATCTAACATGTTAACTACTTATTTTTTGTTTTAACTCATTGCTTACTCTTCACCCATATTTGTCTTCCTTTCCAGTCTTCATTTCTTCCTTGCTTCTGCTTTCAAGTTTCCTTATACTGTTTCTGTCTAGTTTCCTTCTCTCTTTCCTATACTATACTTTCTATTTTTTAGTGAAAATTGAGCAACTTATCTGTTTCTTTGTTATAGGTAATTAGGATGTGGTTGAAAGGGGGTCTTTGCTGCTCAGTTGAGCTTAATGAACAAAAAATAAATAAATAACACCTTTAACATTGCAGACAAAAAGCAGAGGTTGTTTAAAAGAACGAAATATGTTTGTGAATGTATAAAAGTCCAATAACTTAGTAAAATGTATAGAAAAAAATCAAAACAGGCAAGATTATGAAGGATCATACTTAAAGTATGTCATGATAGCTGGAAGAGATCGATGTTGTACACCTCCATTATTGCCTCAATGAAACAATATATTAAGGATATTTAAAAAGTAGCAGGATTTGCAAAATCAGTTTTGACTCCAGATTCGAACTACAGTTAGATCAGTATTAAAATGTTTGTTTATGACATCTTTATGTCTTCACAGCCTACACTCTTTCTGCCAAATACTAAATATATGTCTCTAATATACACATTAACAAATCAAGTACACCAGCCAGAGTCTGTATGTGGGATGTAAAATATCCAACCAACAAATTTTTTCTTAGTTAACCATTTTGTAGTACATTCCTCACTGTGATTATGCCCTGACGCTGCGAAAAAGATAAATTTGTTTAGGATATCCCTAGCATATCACTCAATCTTAACAACACTTCAGAGTGCTTAACAAAAGCTTGTTAAGCACACCTAAGCATTGTTAACATTGCCTGTCACACTAAGGACTAACAGTAGACAGTGCTGGCTGACAAACATCAACAACAGAAGGTAAAGCAGCTTTTAAAAGCTGTTAGATGTTTTGGTCTGCCATATTTACAAACAAAAACTGTGACAGACCAAAGTATCTAACCGCTTTTAAAGCCCTTAATGATATATAAGGCCACATAATTTCTGACTGCTCTTTGTCTGACAGTGGTAAGTACTTTATTGGTTTTCAAAGGCCTTGAAAGCCAGAAAAAAAAAACTTTATCAATCTCTTTGTCCATCTATCTATCTGTCTATCTATCTATTTACTGAACTTGTAGTACATGTAAGAGACAAAGCTCCATTCATTCATCAATGGCTGGTGACTGTTTTTGAAGAAGTCACCCAAGTCAAAAAGCATGATCCTTCCCTTGACAAAGCTAAACTGGGGTCGGGTCCAATGTCTGCAAGTCCCTATATCTTTGTTTATGAGCTCCATTATGATCCTTACAAAAAAGTATGATCTGGTCACTAGTCATAAACCACTTTATGTATTTTAGACATGGATGCTAAGATTCACCTCTCAAACTTCACTCTTGAGATGGATTTCTTGGCATTCATCTCTGAAACACTTAAAAATCTGGTTATGACAGGAGATCCAGCCATGATATTTTATAATTATCAGATCTTTAAAAGCCAGAATAATCCTGATAACATGTAAGGTAATTGCTGCTATTACAGTTTAAAATGGTGAGAGCAAAACCAGAGAAATAAATCACAATACATCAATAAGTAGATTGAATATAGTAGGGTTAAATGATTACACTGTAAAATATTTACCTCCATTATTATCCAAGAGTTGCTGTCCCATCCATAGTTCATCCCCTTTCCACTATGATAAACCAGTCTATAAAAGAAGACTATGTTCCATCATCCTGTAAGTCAGCCACTATAATTCCCAGTCGAAAAAGGTGGACTCACCACAGATCTTAGTCTTTACTTCACCCACGCACTAATATTTGTGAAAAGGCTATGCAATAAAAACACCTTATCTCCAACAATTTACTGCCTAACATCCAGTATGAGTTCAGATCTAATCATAGCACAAATTCAACACTATTATCCTTCAATAGCCATTTTAGTGATGATATTTGGTCCATCTTCCTAAATCTGTCAAGAGCTTCCAGTGGAGTTGATAAATCCATTTTAATTGAGCACCTGTCACCCTTATTTCTAAACTGGCTCATGAACTACTTCTTTAGTGGAATTCAGACAGTAATACTGCATAATATGGTATCCTGGCTCAAACCATCTTATCAGGCCATTGCACCCCTGCTTGTTACAATATTTGTTAATGTCATGCCTTGTGGATGTCAGCCACTTAAAGCTGTTTAATACATATACTTTTAAAGTATTTTACATTATGGTAACACCATACATATAATTATTTTATGTCCCTATGGGAAGCAGAGAGTACCTGTAACATGTTGGATCGGACACTTGGAATTTAAATATTGTGTTCATAGTATGGACAACACTAAAACAATAAAAACATGGATATACACAACACATATGTTTTGAAAATGTTTGTTTTCTTCTTTTTTAAATATACTATTATTATTATACATATTATTATATCTATTTACTGCTATACAATTACAATTATACTAAACATAAATATTTATACATTTTTTTAAATTACTTTTTATAAACTGTGTTTAATTATGAACACGCTTTATGTAATTTAGAAAAACTTTGGGGTCTTTGATGCTTTAACCTCATATACAATGACTTATGTAAGCTTCAAACCATGAACTAACAGTATAATACAACTAGGGTTATAAATTGTTGAAATTTCACTATTATTGTATGCTAAACTACTTATTTAAATGTTGCAACATTATTACACTGACTTTGTATCAATAAGTCGACTTGACTTATGCATTTGTGCTGTTTACATGTTCATAGGGATGTGATGTTTGCCACCACTTATGGTCATTGGGGCTTTAAAAAGTTTTTTAAAACTCACATTATTTTAAATTGTACTAATTGAACTAATTGTATGACGTAAATGGATGTTTAGCCTTTATAACGGCTATGCTGTCAGTGGTTTTTGTTTCTGAAGAAGTCAGCTCATATGAGCTGACGAAAAGCGCTTTAAATAAATTTTCTTTTTTGACTGCCTTGGGTCGTTCACGGCTTGTTTTTGGTTTATGCCTTGTGGATGTCAGCCACTTAAAGCTGTTTAATACGCTGATGATGACGCTGCACTTTTTTTTCTTTGCAATCAGGCACACAAATAAAACATAAAAAAGCCTAAACATGCTGCTGTATTAAGGACGAAACCCAGCTGTTAGCAATGAGAGTTTAATTTTACTGGAAAAAGACCAAACACCCCTTGAAATAATTTCCTTTTTTAAGTTACTCCGTGTCACATTTGACATCAGTGAAGCTTAATCTACATATAAACAAAGCTGTCAGTGATACAAATCACAAACTTGGCTTCCTGTACCATGACCATAAATTTCCTTAGTGAGTAAGCTAACCTAATTAGTCTCATGTCTTTTCTTCCTTCTAGCTACCCTTTTCAATCGCTCTTCTTTATTCCCTAGCCTTCCTGACAAATATCTCAGTAAAACCCACAACTGCATCTCACTAAGTTCAATCAACTGGATGGACTGCAAGAATAAAGTATTTGAAAAAAAATCTATCTATCTATCTGGTCCCTATTAGATGAACGAAAAAGCAATTTGTCAAACGGCTGAAAAGTCGAATATTCCGGATCTCGAGATTGGTTTTGTGAGATCGCAGTACAGTGAAGATCGGAAAATGTGCCCTTTCCTCACTGTAGTGCAATCTCGGAGTTGGTATATATAATTAGTGGGGGGGTGGGGGTGCAGCCCCCCCTACAAATCAGATTTCGAGGTCTGGAATATTCAACTATTTAGCCATTTGACAGATTGCCTTTTTGTTGTTATAATAGGAACCCTATCTATCTATCTATCTATCTATCTATCTATCTATCTATCTATCTATCTATCTATTGCATTTGCTGACTGAGAAAGTCCAACAGGGCACAAGGCCACTTTTCAGCAGATTCCCGAGGAGAAAAACTCCAAGTAATACATAAAGAATTATAAAATATACACTGTATAGAGAAAGAAAAAGACAAACAAATACAGCTTAACATCGGTGATAGAAACATCTTATTCGATTTTAAAACATGTAGGATCTTAAAACCCATTATGTAAAGCAAATAATGGTCTGCAAAAATGCAACCTCTTCTTACACTTTGGTCAAAAATCAGCAGAGTATTAGCCTGAAAGCAGATTTATAATAAAGAGAAGTAGCATAGCAGGGGTTAAAGGGATAGAGAAAGAGGGAATGTAAAGGAGTCTTTTAAGAGTGCTCAACAATGTGCTGAGACTATGTGAGTGGGTGCTAGGGAAAGTGATTGAGAGTGGAGGTAAGAGGAGAGAGAGTCAGAAGAAGAAAAAGACAAAGAAAAACAATGGATGTTAGTAATTCAAATGATAAAAGAAGATGAGCACGCTAGTACAGTTAGTTTTATGTAGGGTAGTTATCCAGGGTTAGCACATGGGCAGAGTCAGAAATTGAGTAGATGAGATTTTAGATGGCAGTTTAAAAGGTTTGTGATGTCCTCTTTTTAGAGAGAGAGAGAGGAATGAAATCCCCAGTTTTAGCAACATGATTTAAGAAAAGGCTGTCTTCTGGTACATTTGTGGATTTAGTAATGAGAAGGAACTGGTTTTCAGTTGAGTGTAGGGGTCTCTTTGGTTTATATTGTTGGTTTGGGTTGAGAAAGAGATGGAGGGCGTCTAGGTTTGTAGATGAGGTTGTGAACAGTAACTAGCCGGGAGTAAGATAGGAAGTGGGGTAATTCAAGCCAGTTCAGTTGCTTGAGGGATTACCAATGGTGGGATCTATGTGGGTGGTTTGCTGCAAATTTTGCAACTTTGTGGTAGCATTGTACAGGCTTTGTTAATTAAGTGGTTTGTCAGTTAGTGAAAATTGGGTCAGAGTAGAGAAGGGTCAGGAGAAGAAATGTAGAGGATAAGGGTTTCATAGTTTGGTTTCTGAAGAATTGTTTAATTCTAGATATGGACCTCAATTTCTACTGAGTTTTATTTGCAATATATTATGGTTTAGTATGAGGAACAATTTCAGTGTTAGTGTTGTTTGATAAGACAACGTCAAAGGAGGATTTCTGAGCTGTGAGGTGATTTTGTGAGAAAGACAAATTTACTTTTTTGCAATTAAGAAAAAGATGAGATTCTGTTAGCCATGCTTTGATGGATGAGGAGGAGTCTTGAGTGTTTTTTTCTGCAGGTTGGGAAGGTTTTGGGGGCTACATAAATGGGTGGAGTCATCAGCATA
Source organism: Protopterus annectens (assembly GCF_019279795.1). Taxonomy (NCBI): domain Eukaryota; kingdom Metazoa; phylum Chordata; order Ceratodontiformes; family Protopteridae; genus Protopterus; species Protopterus annectens. Next base: position 1,438,475,008 of record NC_056743.1, on the reverse strand, counting down.
CTGAACTATTGTGGCTGACTTAGAAGCCTCTGAAAGATCATTAATGAATATGTTGAAGAGTACAGGGACAAGAACAGAGCCTTGAGGGATGCCTGCAGAAACCATGAAAAAAGGAAAAATTATCTGAGCCATTATATAGCCTGGGATCTGTTTTACAAGACGGCTGTGGAACCAACTGGTGGAGGATTCATCAAGGCCAAGTTTTGAAAGTTTTTGGAGCAGGATGGGGTGGGAGACTATAATAAAACTTCTGAGAGGTCAAGAAAGAGAGATGATACTAGCTTGCCTTCATTCCTACGGGCATTAACTGTATTAGCGAAATGTAAGATTACAGTAGTAGTAGTACTAGGGTCTACTTCACTTTGTCAAAAACACAAATAAGCAAATAACTCTTTGTCATATGCTTTTCATTGAAGTGGCACTTTGTCAAAAAGGCATTTAAATGAACATTTTTCCAGGGGAAAGAAGCGGTGGGTCATCATCAGGAATTGGTATATTTAGTTAGGGGGTGTGGGAGGCAAAGCTCCCCAGCTGGGTGGGTTATACATTTTGTATGTTTTGTGATGCTTGGTTGGTCAGCCAACCATTTTTTTCCCCTGGGAAAATTTTCTTTTAAATGCCAGTTCGACAAAGTGACTGTTCGCTGAAAAGAGTTTGACAAAGAGGTATTCACTTATTTGTGTTTTTGACAAAGTAATATAGACCCGTAGTACTATTATGGAATGGAAACCATGTTGGGAGAGAGAGAGAGAAAGAGAGAGGAGGATATGCTAACTGAGGTGCTAAGTGAACTGGGACTGAATATATATTTTCAAGAATTTTTGATATTGGGGACAGGATGGCAACAGGGCAGAAAGCACTATGTTCTATGTAATTACCGCTTTTGTGTAGAGGTAGGATGTAACTTTTTTCCACAGCAATGGATCATATGTCTTAGAGAGCAGTTTATGAGTATGGACACTGGATAGGTATAACCTTGGCTGCCATTTTTAGATATTCATTGGGAAGATGATCAACTATACAAGTACTGGGTTTTAGTCTTGATACACTTTTCTTTTTAATATTGTAGGTTAGGACTGATTGTAGTGAGAAGGAACTTGAGTTACAGGTGTTGCTGTTATTGGACTGGCATGTGGGAGGGGCTTGCTCTTTGATTTGGGATGTAACTGAGTTTATGAAGTGGGTATTAAAACGAGTGATGATATTTTTGTGTTGTTAGGTACTATGGGTTCAGATTGGGTTACACAGCTTAGTTTGAGGACTTGATTTATGGTGGACCAAAATGCTTTTGGGCTTATGAGATTTTTGGACTGTAAGTTAGTATAGAAATTTCTTTTATCTATTTTATATTAATTTTTGTCTGATTTCTAAGTTACCTAAATAACATTTGATTAGTTTGAGTTTTGTTTGTGATTCAAGATTCCTAGGCTTTGTCCCTATATTTCAGAAGCAGTTTTTGTAGATTTGGTCAGCCATGGGGATGGTGTGGTTTTTACTTATTTTGTTCTGAGGGGAGCTAGGTTGTTTACGATATTAAGGAAGGCTTTTGTAAAATCTGTAATGATGACAGTTGCAGAGTTTTAGGTTGTAAATAAATGCATCTTTTTAAAAGTGGGAGAAATTATTAACTTTATTACAGTGGTGATGTTTTGGAGTGAGATGCTGGGATCTGATGACAAAGGTGGGGGGGGTCACATAAAGCATTAGAGAGTCAGTTTTAAGAACATTTTTCGTTAGTGGAAGAGGTGAATACCCAGTCAATCATTGAGCCTTTGTCATTATTTTTTGTATAGCAGGTGGGAGAAGTAATTAGTTGACTGAAGCCATAGAGACTTATGGCATTAATGGTAGAATCCCTGTTAAGAGACAGCCAGCTGATATTGAAATTTCTTATTATTATCTCTTCATGTTGTATGTTGGAGGTAGCCAATGAAAAAGAATGTTTAGGTGTGCTGATTTTATTTCTGGGAGGATGTAGATGGCTGTTATGGATACATACCTCTCAACCTCTTTGTGCAAAAAATCTGGACAAAGCCTGACAAAATGGGGGGGGGGGTGGACAAAGGCCAAAAAACAGGGACATATTTTAAATATTCCTCTTATAAACCTAATAAGTTGCTAGACTAACAGGATTTGTTTTAACATGCATTTTTTAAAGGATTTGAAGTCTGAAACTTAAATGTATGTCATTATTTACTGACTTCAATCCTCAGATCATCCCAGTTATTTGCAAGAAAACCAAAAGGTTTATGGGGAACAGACCAAAACTATGAGCCAAAAATGTGGACAGTCTGTGAAAATCTGGACAGTTGAGAGGTGTACATGGATAGATTTTTATGGGCGATTAGCCTAGTAATGATCATTAACAATGATTTCAACATTATTAAAGGTTGGGAGGGTGAGAAAGACAATAAGCTGGAAGGTATTTTTATATATTGTGGATATGCCTCCTGTTCTTTTATGTGCCATATTTACACTCAGCAAGTTATAGCTGGGTGGAATGATATGCTGTATTAACCAAGTTTCTATCATGATGAGTATGTCAGGAGAGTACTAGCCTATCCAGGCATGCAGCTCAGCTATTTTACTGCAAATGGTTTGGATGTCTAAATGGAAGATCTGTAATGTGGACGATTTGGGGCATTTAAGGGGTGGGGGTATTGTGGCTTGGTTTAGGGGTAGAGGTGGCTATATGTGGTCCTGGAGTTGGGTGACTGTCACCATCTCTTGTTATATGTATAGGACTATGGGCATATGTCAGAGAGCAGTCAGTTACAGGTATTTTTTAATTTTACTTGTTTGGGGTTACTTGTGAAAGGAGATGCATTATGTATGGTATAATGAGGGAGTTATGGTGGTTAGCTTTTGAGACAAGTTTACGGTGTGAGACTGTGGTGTTTTAATTAGAATTGTTTGGGGTGGGAGAATATTATTGAGATGTATGGGATTGAGAAAGGAGATCAAGAAGGTTAGGAATGAAGCTGTTAGGAAGAGTGGTATGAATAGGAGGGTCATAGCAAGAAAGTGAGAGGAGTATGGAGGGGAAGAAAAAGAATTAGTCAAAGAAATGAAGTAGCAGTGAGGTAAGTAAGAGGTGAGCTGTGGGTGATTTTAGGTGATTGGAGGGAAATGTAGATTATAGAGAAGTGATTGCTGGTAGTGGGTGGGAGAAGTAAGGGGTGGAGATGGACAGGAAGTTATTAACTGGATATTGTAAAGGTTGGTTTCAGAATTATCCTACGGGATAATTAGTAGTGTGAGTAGAGATGGAGGGTTTGGAATGTAGATGAGGGAAAGTGAGAATTGGGGGGTAGGGTAGGGGAGCAGAATAAGCCTGAACTGAGGTCAAACAGAGCAAGATCTACATAGCAAGATGGTGAAGCCCCCAGTACAAACAAGAACATTCAAAGGTATAGCCTGGAGCAAGGGTGGTGCTTGAACCAAGCTATTCTTCTAGTATAGTTCTAGTTGTTTCATTACTTTAATATTCTAAAAATAAGCTGTGTGTCTGTGAGAGACGCAAGTACTTAAATAAAATAGTGCCAACTCTCTTGCAATAAAGCACAGTCTATAAACAACAAACTCTTCTACAGTGTTCCACTCAAATAAACAAATGATTATAAAACAAACAAACAAAAATACATCAGTATAGATGCCCTTGTCACTCTAAAATACTTTAACATAACAACTCATTTAAGCATTTAATCTAAACAGACTTCTTCAGAACACACATTTTTGTTTGTTTTATTGTTTGTTATGCACCATTTGGGGTGGGTGTTTTAATTTACCTCTACACATTAAATTATCTTAAGCTAAGACTGCAAAGAAGTCCTTGCCCAAGCCTCTTAGACAGATTAGTACTAGGTCTTTTTTTGAAAACAAGTTTATTAATTTTCAAATATAAGTAATCAATTGCATAAAATGCTTTACAGAAAATTCAACAATAAAAGAAGAGAAAACCAGAAACAAAACACAACTAAAGTATTTACAGAGATGTCCACTTTATAAAAGCTACAATAAACCTTGAGATACATAAAGTGATTTTGGAGATTTAAAGAATATTTGTCTAATAAAGCTTTTAACTTATCCCACATATTATACGATTAAGTATTTATGATGGATCTTGATTTAATGGTCAACAATTCCAAGTGGCAAACTTCAGTAATAATATTCTTGAATTATGAAAAAGAGGGTGAAGTATCAGACTTTCAATTCCTTGTTATAACTTTTCTAGCAACAGTTAAAATGGACAGAACAAAGGGATATTTATTGTTTTACACAACCAGGAACTGGTATTGAACAGAACCAAAGATTTAGATAGGACAAAATTATCTGAAAATAAAGCCTGAACAAAGTTGTTTATGCCATCCCAATAGGTTTTAAGAATTATATAATCAAAAATATATGAGACTAGTCAGCCTTTGTTTCTATTTTACATTGCCAGAAAAAAATGTCTCTCTTATTAATTTTCCCCAATATGTGAGGTGTCAAAAAGGACCTGTGTGTAAATTTCCAGGTAAACAATCTCATTTTAAGTAAGGAAGTAGTCAATTTGGATGATTCCAGTATTATTTTCTTATCCTGAACAGTCGGTGGATTGTTATTAACTGAGGAGAAATAGTTCCAATAGTTCTCCAGATAATTTTTGTTTCATTTCCAATTATTTTATATCTTTGTGAATGTTTACCATTATTAGGTAATTTATATTGTATAAACAGAGCTAAAAGGCTGAATAATTTAGGGACAGACTTTTTTATACTAGATGACTTATTTTACTAAGTACAAACTGTCTGCAGGCTTGAATTTCCAACCATAGATTTTTTACTTAATTTATATTAAGCAATTAAATAGTCAACATAATTCAATTTGTCATTTTTCAGCAATTGAAACCAATAAATTAAAATTTTCCTTGAAAACCATCATCTTTGCAGAATCTGAAGAAGACATATTTCCTTTTGTAAAGGCAATAGGAAAACAAAGGAAATTCCAGGCTTTATAGACTGGATTTTTGTAAATAAAGTTTCTAAAATTGTTCAATATAAGCAACATACAATGTAATGTATATGTTTGAGAATTATGTGCAGTAAGAAAGTCTTTTGGCAACCAAATAAATGGATTGTTTAATATTAACAGTTTGTGAGAATTAGATTTATCACATGGATAAAAACACAAAGTCTCTAAGAATTTATTCTATTTAGCTGTATAATGTATATCTGTTAATAAGGAAATATATTTAACCACAGAGGGAATTGAGTATAATTCCAAGTCTGGTAAACCAATTCCACCTCTAGACAAATATCTCAAATGATGAGCTAAAGACACTCTATGTTTATTTGGAAACCATAAGAACTTTAAAATCACAATTAAATTATTTTATAAATGATTTAGAGGACAATAAAGATAATGATCATACAATATATAGAATTTGCAGTAGTATTATCATTTTAATAACAGAGAGTCTCTCGTCTATTGTAAAGGAATGTTTATGCCATTTATTTATATGATTCTTTATAGAATCTAAACTTTTATTATAAGTAAGATCTACTATATCTTTAATGTTTTTAGTTAGTACTATTCCTACATATGTTAATTCTTCTGATTGTACTAAATATTTAGTAAACGTCTAGTCTAGATTATTATTATTAGAGTAAATAGGAAGTATATTTGTTTTATTATCATTAAAGAATAAACCTGATTTCCTTTGAAAATTTTCCATAATTTAAAAAACAGCAGCGATAGAAGCATTATTTCTTCTTGTAGTATGAATATCATCAACAAATAGTTGCATTTTGGGAGTCACATCAAGACTTAATTTAAAATCCTCAATATCTGGATCTAGGCATATTTTAATTTAAAACCCTCAATATCTGGATCCAGGCTTATTACATTAGCTAATGGTTCAATTACTAGAGTAAAGAGTAAGGGGGATAAAGGGCAACCGTGCTTGGTCCCTTTGTGAATGTGTATATTCTGTGAGGTGTAAATACCTATTTTTATGTAAGCTTGACATCCTCTATAAAGATGAGAGATAAGTTGAATAAAGTTATTAGAAAAATTTAATTCTTCCAAGACAAAGAAAAGATAATCCCAAATTAACAGAATCAAAATCATGGTTTATATCCAGAGTAATTAATGTTGCATTTTCTTTTAGATTCTTAGCAGAGTCAATTATGGTTAAACTTCTCTTTAAATTGTCATATGTATTCCTATTTATAATAAAACCTGTTTAGTCTTCAGCAACCATAGGTGGAAGACATTTCTTTAATCTATCAGTGTAAATGGGCATAAACATTTTATAGTCAACATTTAAAAGAGAGATTGGTCTATATGAGGAACATTTGGTAGGATCTTTATTAGCCTTTAGTATGGGAGAAATGAGACTACATTTCCAAGAAGATGGAATAATGGTTAGGTCTTGAGAAATAGAAAAAAAACTTTATTTAGTAAACTTAAAGCTTCTTTGAGCATTATTTTATACATTTCAGTGAAAATTCTATCATTACTAGTGGCTTTGTTTTGTTTTAACTTATTTATTTGAAGTTGGATTTCAGAAAATGAGATGGGTTTATCTAAAGAATCAGCTTGTAGTTTTGATAATTTATGTTTGGTGTGTTTTTTTAATAAATGTTCTTATTGCTTCTTTAGAATCTAAATTACTTGATTTCTGAATGATTTTTTTAATGTTCCCTAAATTTCATCAATATATCAGATAAATCTGTGACATTTTTCTTTTTTTTGGAAGAATAAATCTCTTTGAAATGATTAAGTTTATTAAGTCTTATTAACTAAATGATTTAAGAACTTGGAATTGATATAAAAATGTAAAATTTAAAATCTTTTAGTTTCGTTATGTAGGCAGGAATTCTTTTAATTTGAACATAATTTGTACTAATTATTAACTCAAAGGTTATAGCATTATGGTCCAAGACGGGACAGGGGATTACTTTTGTTTAACCCAAACTGTTAATCAGCTCATTTGAGACAAATACTCTGTTAATTCTCGAATATGTATTGTGTCTATGTGAGAAGTGTGTAAAGAAAAGTGAACTTGGTTTGGAAAAACAATCATTAATATCTCTCATACAGTATGAATCAATAATATCGCTCAAGTTTGTAGCTGGATATAAAATTCTCCTTCTACCAGAAGCATTACTATCACTGTCTGTTAACATGCAGTTGAAATCCCCTGCTAGAATAATATTACCTTTAGACAGATGTACAATCTGTTTTAAATGTTGTTTCACTGTATTAGACCCAATTTCTGGAATACAATTGATATTTATAAGAGTAAATAACTTTCTGTTAAGATTTAATGTAACAGAACAGAACATGCCTTTACCATCTTTGTAAACATCAATAATCTTGGGAAGGGGTAGAATATTACTCCATAGGATATCTACCCCTCTTTTCTTTTGGAAATGATGTGAATTAGATAATACAGTGTAAGATCCAGCATTAAGTTTTTGTATGTCTTCCTGTAAAAGATGTGTTTCTTGTAAAAAGACTATATGTGATTTGTGTAGTTTTGGGTACTTAAGTTAACTTCTCCTCTTACAATGGTTATTTGGAACATTGATATTAACAGATATACATTTTAGAAGATACATATTGGTTATTTAGAAGACTTATACTAAGTCTGACCATTACTTTGTTTTGTATATAAGAGAAAAAACATCACTCCATCAGCATCAGTATGACTATTGATAGGTAATAGATCTCTCATAATCCATCGATTAATAGAACTTGATACTGAATATATAGAAGACACCAAAAAAAAAACATGAATACTAGAGATAAAAAAGAAACAAAATTCTATGTTGTCCCAACTCTTTTCTGGAGTTACAAACTTCCAACCTGAGCAGCATTTGCTACTCAAATCAACCACCTAACCAACAGCAGCAGTTATTCAACCTCCACCACATAATAATGAATTATTTAACATATAATGTTATAAAGAGTAATAAGTTCATCATCTATATTTAACAATTTCCTGGAGTCAAAGAACATTAATCAACTATTATAACAACAACATTTCTATTGTATATTTAGACAATTCAAAGATAAGAAATATCAGCACTTAAATAAAGAAGAACTGATATTATGATGTAGCATATTTTCAATACAACCTATTGTGACTCAACTAAGACAGAAAGGCCTCTGGAATTCAATAGCATAAATAAAGATAGCAGTAAAATACACCAACCCAAACTTGAAAATATATACGAAGAAAATGACCTATTCAGCCCAAATAGCAATCTATAATATTAAGAATTGAGTGAGTTATAATAGGTTAAATAGAAGAATCATTTTAGATATATTATGTTTTGTGTTTAAATTACTTATTTGTTGCATTAATAGTAGATATTAGTATTCATATAAAGTAACCACTAACATGCAGTGCCTTAGAAATGAAAGCCATATCATAAATTGTATTTGGTAAACCATATAACATTCAGTGTCCTTCTACAATGTGAATTATAAAAAGCCTCTGAAAGATCATATAAGTGATGTTATATATTCAGCATCCTCATTGTTTAAGAATAAATTATTAAATGATCTGTCATTGTATCCATTTAAGGTTCATGTTTTATAATAAAAGGCACCTATTTTTCTATTATTCAAGAAGGTTATGTAAGAAGCTAAATATAACTGCTAACAGCATAGAAAGTAATATATTCCTTCAAATAAATATTATGGCAATTAATTGGGACCTATATACATTTTTTTGTTAATATATCATATGCTACCATATGCACTGTAATATTTTCCTTACAACTGATTAACATTTTCATGCTATTTAACATCAGCAGTATGCAAAATCAACTTAACAAATGTTTTTTAAAAGATGTATTAAAATTAACTGTTTGTCTCTCATTGTAATTTAAACTATGTCAACAAAAGATATTCTTTAATAACACAAGAATATTATAAAGTACGAAGTTTGCTGTATCAATCTTTCTTGAATTAATAGACTAATATCAATTGCAGTAAACAGTTATGAAAGAACTCCCAGGGAACAGCAATCCTACAATGAAAGTGAAATCCATCAACACATGTGGCTGTCCTGACATCCAATGAACAAAGCATCACAAAGGAAAGCTGGACCCAAGATTCAAATCAAGCAGATTGAAAGAGGCACTAACTCACCACATTATAAACATATGAAATCAATAAGCTTTCTAATCGCTACATCACTGTGTAGCCACCTCTACCATTCATAGTGGATCTACTAACATAAAATATCAAAGGCAAGTATTTCAACTCCATTTCAGCTCAGAACCACAAGGAAGTTAAGGTTACATAGTGAAAAAAACATATATAATAGGAGAGAATAAGCATAACAGCATATGAAACATAATAAAGTTAAATATACATACTAAAATATTAAAAGCTTCTTTTGTTGTGGATTATTGTGCCTCACGATCATCATTGCAACATTCTTTCCTGTTGACTTGCTGTCAGGTTAAAGTTCAAATGTCATTTCCAGATAGGTCCATAAATATGCAGGTTTGTGAAGGACCTTTCAAGATTCTACACAGCTCATGACTGATACCATCATATACCAATGTCAAATGAAGAAAAAATGCAATTCTAATGGGAAAATAAGTATGGCCTTTGCTACACGTAGATGAGAAGGGCTCATGCCTGCAATGGTAAGCTGAAATATGAAGATGTTTAAATAATAATAAAACCTAAAGGTTATATTTACAATGACAAGAGTGAAAAATTACAAATTACTATCAAGCAAAACATAGCTATTATATTTCAAATAAAAGAAATAATGTGAACAAAGCAATCAATAAATATTCAATTACCTTTCACATATTCCAATATCAAGTACTTTCTGTGTATATAATAAAAAGACCATATGTTAGAAGCATCTGCAGGAAGATTTCCAAATGTTAAAGCAAAAATGCCAATATGAGTTAAAAGGTTTCTGCTTTTCCCAAAAGGAAAATAAAAGAGGAAAAACAGAATAAATTATGGGAAAAGTTATTTGTTTTTCAGTTTCTTTTTTTAATCTGTTGATTTCCAAATGTTATTGTCAACAACTCTCTTCAGTGAAGCACTAGCCCATTCCATGTCTTCAGTTTTGTCTAATATATTGTTGGATCTGATGTATGTCACAGATGTTTCCAAGTCATCAAAGGTTTTGTGTCTATCAGCTAAAAATAATTTCAGTTTAGCCAGAAACAAAAGATGAGATTTTATTTGTCTATTTTTAAGTTCCCTAATCAAAGGCAAGTAAAGTTTCCTTTTAGAAATAACATCAGCTGAGTAATCATTATCAAAATGGATGATACTGTCATTTATTTTGATAGGAGACTTGGACCATGCAGTTTTAAGAACTAGTTCTTTGTCATGGGTAGAGAGGAATCTTGTTATTACAGATTTAGCTGAAGTGTTATTTTTAGATGAGGATGAAACAAGGGATCTGTGCATCCTTTCAATGCCATAAGATAAAGCCTCAGGAAGATCTAACACCTTAGGCAACCAAGTGGTTAAAAATTCACCATACTATTACCTTCAATATTGTCTGGAAGTACAAAAATTCTTATATTATTACTGTGTGACCTATTTTCCAAATCATCAGTTTTAAGCTGGAGTAAAGATTTCTGCTTCAATAAAAATTCAATATTATTCTCTCCTTTTTGCAATCTTCTATCTGTGTCATTTAATGCTTGTTCAATTCTGGTAATCTGAGATTTTTGTTGTTGCAGATGATCATGAATCATCGCCATCTGCTTTGAACACGTCTTCTTAAAGTTGTCTGATTTTGTATCCATTCTGTCTATTTTCATTGACAATTCCTTAATGTTTGTTAGTAGAGACTAAAGTGCTTTTTTAAATGCAGACTCTTGAGAGTTAGTCTTGGAGAAGCTCATCTTTAAATCAGGATGATGAGAAAAATGAATTAAAGTTCAAAATGAATATAAACATTTTTGATACAATCCTATGTGATACTTAGAATTATCATGTAAAGTATAAAAAATCTTAAGATTCTTTAAAATTATTAAATCCTGTCATAAAAACTCTGAAATGGCAGCGATGAAGAAAACTGCTATTAACTAGAGCACATCTTAGCCATGCCATATTAGGACTAGGTCTTGAAGGGAACCCTATCACCATATCACCTACTAGCACATCTAGAAAAATGAGTCACCAGGACATAAATCATCTTAAATCCAGTAGTCTAAACCATTCTACAAATAAAAATATCCTAGTAATTGGTGAGTCCATAGTCAGACACATTGATTCAGCTCTCATTAGGCTGGACAAGAACAGGGTGATGATGAGTTGTGTTTTAGATGCCAATATCTCTGATATCTAAAAGACTGGTAAGACCCTTACTCATACCAAATGTAAGGATGACAGGGTAGTGGTGGTCCATGTGGGAATAAATAACATGGCACATAATACCCTCAGGGATATACTTCAAGACATGTTAGAACTTTGCGTGCATGTCAGAAATGCAGGTAAGTTGTGGTCATGGGCCAAATCCTTCCTTCTCTGAAAATGAACTGATAATTTCTACAACCATTAGCTAAATAACTGATATAATTTCATGGAGGTCCAGTATATGTCATATTGGGATGTAATGATCAACAGTTCTACTTGCTTTGCTAAGGACAACTTTCACCACTTGCTCCAAGGCTGCTGATTACTAGCCAAAACCTCTCTTATTTCCATAAGGTCTTTATCTTAGGCAGAGTCCAGCTGATTGGCCTCACAACTTAACCAAAAAAAATGGCACAAGATCACATCAAGTTGGCTCTTCTCAATCCCAGATATTTCAGTTATAAAATGCCCATCCTCAAGGCCCTTCTGCATTTGGAGTACATCCGTGTGTGTATAATCACTGAAATCTGGACAGCACACCCTCTATACCTGGGTTTTGTGCCCACCAAGCCTTTAGACTCAATGTCAGCTGTGGTGGAGTCACCATATTTGTCAGTGACCACATCATCTCTAGGCAGATGCATGTAATCACTGAAATTTGATTTAAATGTTCAGACAGCAGATCCTCTATACCTGGGTTTTGTGCCTACCATGCCTTTATACTCAATAGCAACTGTAGTGGAGTCTGCATATTAGAGATCACATCAGCTCTAAGCAGATTCTTAAAGACCCACAAGTAGAACTCATTTTAGTACAGATTACTTTAAATAAGACAAATTATCACCTTACAGCCGATTATACGACCCCCTCTATGTCTCATGAAATTCATGTTAAGTTTCTATATATACTTGAAGAATATCCTTTAAGCAAAAATTCCATTATTCTGAGAGAGACTAACTACCCTTACATAAACTAAAACACCTACACCTCAAATGTAAGATATGTGCAAAAGTCCAAATATTTAATAAATAAAAATTACCTTTGACTAGAGGTCAAAATATCCTTGACTTGGTTCTTAAAATAGCAGCTGTATGTACCACCCCTTGATATCACCTTTCCTAGTTAAGTTCAGTCACAAACTGGTAACCTTTCTTTTAAAATCTTGAAATCAGTTGGGTACCAATATCACAGAATTCAGGTATTTCAAATGTTCAAGTCTCCAGTTCTATAATGAAGCCTTTAAATTCATATATACCAGTATCACTCAAGACAGGGATTCAGCACGTAACTACATAAAAAATTCTATATACCAGCATCACTCAAGACAGGGATTCAGCGTGTAACTACATAGAAAATTCTATATACCAGTATCACTCAAGACAGGGATTCAGCATGTAACTACATAGAAAATTCTATGCTCAGCTATATAAATGTATAAATATGGAAGTAACAACCAGATCTAAGCATATACTGGTGAGTTTAAGAGAAAACCATCCTGGTGGTCCACAAATATGAATAAACTACAGAATAATATTAAAAACAAACACTTTAAAGTACACAGCAAAACAAATGACCCACAAATTAAGGTTAGCATCACAAAGAACTGCAAAAGAATCTATGAAATACCATTAGGAAAACCAAGGCAGCCCATGAAATTAGGCTAGCAACAGAAATTACTGATAATTACAAAATCCTTCTATAAGTATGCAAAGTACACTGAGTACATCTTACATTAAGTGCATTAGGAAATTAAGAAACAACAACCAACATTGCTCAGAACTTATTCAAAATAGCATCACCTAAACTGATCCAGTGGATACTTGCACTGAATTTGTTTGCTAGTATGTTGACAACTTCAACCCAGAGACAACTTATCCCTGAAGATTTGAAACTACCCATCATCATTAAAGAACAAATACTGAAGGTGCTCTCAAAGACTAAAAGCACATCATCTGTAGAACCTGATAACATACCGACTACATAATAAATAGGACCAGACAGGTGTTGGCAGAGCCACTCCCTAAACTATTCAGCCTGAGCCTATCTCCTGGGTTTGTCCTAGAGGTCTGGTGCACAGCTGTCTTGATGCCACTTCACAAGGGTGGCTCCACCAATGACCACAAAAATTATAGACTCGCCAGTTTGATAAGTCTCAGTTGCAAGGCCATGGAATATATCATGATTGGCCTGATTAATCTAGGATACCAAAAGTCTTATCAGGCTTGACCAGAGCAGTTTGGCTTTTCAATGGTAGATCATGTGGAATGAATCAGATTAACTTCCTTGAAAGGGCAACACAGGCTATTGACAGTGGTCATGCAGTAAATATTGTGGGAAGAAATATCCAGGGAATTGTTATGGCTAGGCTTGTATAGGCCCTAGGGCTGATAGCCTAGTACCAACCTATGAACATGGTGCATCCTGATCTGGTCAAAGTATTTGATACCATTCCTTGTGCTGTTATAATTTGCAAGCTAATCACACTTCAACAAGCTAGAACCCAGACAGTGAGAGTATCAGGTGATTTTTCAGAGAATGTAAAAGGTGACAAGTGGTGTTCCACAGGAGTCCTTACTGGGGCCTTTATTGTTTGACCTCTGCTTTTAGGATCTCCAGATCATGAACCAAACAAAGTATCTGTCTTACCAATCTGGCAGATGACTATAAACTTGGCATCATTCTCAAATTCTCCTTTGATTCAGCATGAGCTTACATTTATTAATACCTGGGATACAAATAACAGGCTCATATTCAATGTAAAAAGTGCAATATTATCATGCTGAACAAACACCTCCCACACACTTACAGCATACACAATGCCCCACTTCAAATGAGAATGCAGTTAGTGACCTCAGTAAATGGGTTGATAATTCCCTCTCCTTTGATTAACATTCTGTGCTATTGGTCAGGAATTCCTACAAAATACATCTTACAGTAAAAGGAATATCATCCAGATCTAAAGAAGTTATTACCTCCTTATATTCTGCATTGATTAGACTAAGCACTGAAAACCATTCACCTTTTGAAATGTACATGATTAGACATATCCAACTACTGGGAAGACCCCAGAGGTTCTTAACTAGAAATTATCACTGACAAAAAACGCTAAGCTACCAGAAAAGATTAGAAGCACTGTCCCATTATTAAGTGTCCTACAGATTCTGAGAGGTAATCCGTGTCTTGCCTTCAGTGTCATTAGAGACCCAGTAGTCCAGGATCTCTTGTATCTTCCTAAATCAAACAATCCCACTAAAATTAGGACCTGAAATAAAAACCCAAAAATGCAAACGAATAAAACATGGTGGAGAGATAGATTCATTTTCCAACACTATCCCCACATCTAGAATAGACTTCCATTGCAAGTTAAGTAGTACAATACATTATTTTCCATCAAATAGGAGCTAGATAATCAAATGGGTATTCACAAACTCACCCCTGGCTTGAATGGTCTAGTCTTCCTTGAAAAGGAATTAATATTTAAGGATGGATACTAGCAAGGTAGACTCAGTAGGATCAGTTGCCTTGTGTTACTTATAATCCTATGATCCTAAAAGATAACCAGGTGTATATGTGCAAAATGTTTCACTGTATAAAGAAATAATGACCACACTGATGTTAGCCCCCACACAAGCTATAATGAATTTCTGTGCGCAGCTTTGGGGATTTAATTGTGAAGAAATTCAAATAAATAACTACACCATTCACAGTCCCCCATGCAAGCTACATCAACCTTCTGTGTACACCTCTGAGCAGGGCTGGTTTTAGAATAGGTGGGTTGAGAGCAGAGGCTGCCACTAAGATCGTATCAAAATCCATTTACACAGTCAGTGGTGTGGGGGCATACCACTTAACTGTACAGATTTTTGCAGAATGTCCAGATTTGTGGTCTCTTTCTCATAAAATTGAGGTTTTCTGGCAAATTGTTGGCAAATCATTAAGGATTTAAGTCAGAATACAATAACAGACATCAGAAATTCAGACTTCATACCTTTAAAAAAATGTATGCTAATGCAAACACTGTTATTCTATCAATTTTCTAAGTTTGTAAGAGCAATATTTAAAAATTGTCCCTATTTTGGGGCATTTTCACCCATTATTTATGACTTTGTCCAGAGTTCTTGCTATAGAAGGTTGAGATGTATGTGTGGGTGCCACCAGGCCCCTAGAAGCTCTAAAAATCTGGATGTTCTAAATGTGCATCATATGCCTTATGTTTCAAAGATAATAATGTAACTGTATTTTTACTGCTACCCAGAAGAGTTATGTATGTGCCCAACATTATTGTATACTGTATGTCCACAGATTAAGTTGGTTATATTTCTAACAATGAAAACTGGTCAAGAAAAAATGTAAAAAAAAACTGTTTTATTAAAAAAACAAAACCATAAAACTCTCTAGTGCCTCGGCTGTACAAGCCTTCACAGAGTGTACCATTTTCCTTTCCTCCCACACTTATATACATTACAATTTCCTTCAATTAACCAATAAAACAGTTTCAATTAACAATGAAACTTTCATCTAATTAGAATAAACATTTCCCGTTGCATTCTTTATTCAAACCTCTTGGAGAGAGTGTATCAAACTTTAAAATAAACATTGTTTCCTTTATTCTTAATTTATTTTTAATATCTTGTGGCATTAGATAATTTTAATGTACCTGTTCTAACACAGTCGTTTGCAATCCTGCCGGGTCACCCCCATAGAATTCATTAAAATGTATTGCCACTGGGCTTGTTTATTTATTCTTTTTTATGTTCCTAATATGTTCTTTTAATCTCATTGAAAAACTACTCTTACTTTCTCCTACATAATATTTTCCACAAGGGCATTTAAGTCCATAGATTATTCCCTGACTTTCACAATTGTGGAAACCCTGTTCCTGGAACTTTTTGCCATTAATATTAGGAAAATTCTTAACTACAAAATCACACACCCCACATCAAACACAAGGATATGTTCCTTTTAAAATGACATTTTGACTTCTCTCCACTAGGGGCATCTGAAATTTGCCATGTACTACAACATCTCTAATACTCCTACTCTTTTTATAGGAAAAACTTATTCTTGTGTCATTTAAAAGAGTGACAGTCTTTTCCAAAAAGCCCCAATAGTATTTAATCAAATTTGCCACTTTTTCAGTGAAAAGAGTATATGTGGAGACAACATATTCCTGTTCATATTCCTTGTTATATGAATATCTACTTACACTACCTCCCTCATTTTTATTAATACCTTTGCTGTTGCTCTTATTCATCTTAACCATTTCTTCTTCTCACAAGTTTTTCATAATACCCCCTTTCACAAAACTTGTTAAAGGTTTTATTCACTTCTTGTTTAAATTCCCCCTGGTTATTACATAGTCTTTTAACTCTTAAAAACTCACCATATGATATCAATTTGATTTTTATTTGTAAAGGGGGTAAAGTGGAAGTGGAAATGTTTGTAGCAAGCCTGCATCAAAATAGATTTGGGATTAGCTTTGATGGCCTGCAAGTTGGAAAGAAAGTTAATTATTTGGATATTACTGTAGAAGAGACATTTCAGGGAAGTTTAAGGACAAGGATAAATAGGAAATTCAAACAATCAGATCATATTTTGCATGGAAAAGCCTGCCATCCACCACATAACACATAATAAAATCTATACTATATGGTGAGCTTTTAAGAGTTAAATGACTATGTAATAGGAGGAATTTAAACAAGAAGTGAATAAAACCTTTAACAAGTTTTTGAAAGGGGGTATGATGAAAAAGTTGTGATAGAAGAAATGGTTAAGATGAATAAGAGCAATAGTAAATGTATTAATAAAAAGGGTTCCTATCACATAGTCGAACTTATGCAAGTTCGAACCTTATATGGTCGAGACCATAAGTTCGAACTTGTACAAATGCGAGCATTTCAGTGGAAATCTCTGTAAGGGAAGCTTACCATTCTGTTGAATGAGATGCAATCTCGGAGTTGGTATATTTAAGTAGCGGGGGGGGGTGGGGGTGTGGGGGGGTTAGCCCCCTGCTTACAACAGTCTATGTGATATAGACCCTAATAAAAATGGGGGGTAGTGTAAGTAGATATTCATGTAACAAGGAATATGAACAGGAAAAAAAAAAATATATATATATATATATATATATATATATATATATATATATATATATATATATATGTTGTCTCCACATATACTCTTTTCACTGAAAAATTGGAAAATTTGGTTAAATACTATTGGGGCTTTTTGGAAAAGAATTTCGCTCTTTTAAATGATGGAAGAATATGTTTTAACTATAAAAAGGGTAGGAGTATTAGAGATTTTTTAGTACATGACAAATTTCAGATGCCCCATAGTGGAGAGAAGTTAAAATGTCATTTTAAAAGGAACATATCCTTGTGTTTGATGTGGGGTTTGTGATTTTGTAGTTAGGAATTTTCCTAATATTAATGGCAAAAAGTTCCAGGGACAGGGTTTCCACAATTGTGAAAGTCAGGGAATAATCTATGGACTTAAATGCCCTTGTGGAAAATATTATGCAGGAGAAAGTAAGAGAAGTTTTTCAACGAGATTAAAAGAACATATTAGGAACATAAAAAAGAATAAATAAACAAGCCCAGTGGCAATACATTTTAATGAATTCCATGGGGGTGACCTGGCAGGATTGCAAGCGACTGTGTTATAACAGGTACATCAAAATTATCTAATGCCACAAGATATTAAAAATAAATTAAGAATAAAGGAAACAATGTTTATTTTAAAGTTTGATACACTCTCTCCAAGAGGTTTGAATAAAGAATGCAACGGGAAATGTTTATTCTAATTAGATGGAAGTTTCATTGTTAATTGAAACTGTTTTATTGGTTAATTGAAGGAAATTGTAATGTATATAAGTGTGGGAGGAAAGGAAAATGGTACACTCTGTGAAGGCTTGTACAGCCAAGGCACTAGAGAGTTTTATGGTTTTGTTTTTTAATAAAACTTTTTTTATGTTTTCACTTGGCCTATTTTTGTTGTTAGAAGTGTTTGGGCATTTTGCGGAGTGGTTTGAGGAAGTTGGTTATATTGTTTACACACACACATATACATACACACACACACACACACACACACACACACACACACACACACACACACACGTGCACACACAAGAACACATGCACATGTGTGCGCAAACGCACACATTTTGACATTGCACATGATAGGCAGGTTGATCATTAAATGCACAAACACATGCTGCACACTCAACTTCAGGAAAAATGGCTAAATTACAATTCACCTATGGCATGCCTTTGTGGTGCTAGAGGAAACCAGTGCACATCAGTAAACCCATTCAAAGACAGGGAGGACATGCAGTAACCGCAAAGAAAAAGCCACAGCCACAAACTCAGCCAGAAGAAAGCACTGCGAGATGCCAATGCTGCACACTACACCACTTTGACAATAAGCAGCTATTTTCCCAAACTGCCTGCTCCTGTCAAACTACCAAAGATAGCCACTTATTATAGCAAGGCTGATATTTGTGATGGTAAGTGAAAAATCTTGAACAACTTGTTATTCTTAAATACACTGCAACCACCCCTCACATGCACACACAAGTTTAATGGCAATGCTGATGCTTGTGATGGAAAGCGAAAGAAATTATGATCAACTTGTAACTCTTAAATGTACTGCACCCCCCCCCCCATGCACATACATACAGACAAGCATAAACTATAGAAATACTAGCATTACAGTACATTGTGTGACACTACTACTACTACCACACCAGGTTGGTGACTGCTACAAGTGGTCAAACAACGGAAGGGTAGGTCACTTTTATTCATAATGGCCTCTGTTACCCATCAGCTTCAGCTGTTTATTGACTGCATATATTTCAAAAGTCTGATTGTAGTAAAATAAGTAAATAAATAACAATAATGGTCACAACAATTCCAGTTTGTTTAATACAATTATCCAGTAATCATAGTAAAGCATTCCATCACACATTACACAAATGTTCACCCTGCAAAGTCAAATTAGTGACTGATTAAACTAAGAATACAACAAGAAGTTGTTACTTTTCATGCACAGGGAGCTCACATCCCCACCCAGTTGTTATAGCCACTTTTGTGTGTTCTTCAGATGTCAAATGTGATGTACATCATTAGACATACCCAACAACTGGGAAAACCCCAGAGGTTCTTATGTAAAAAGTATAACTGACAAAAAACCCTAAGCTACCTGAAAAGATTAGAAGCACTGGTCCATTATTCAGTGTCCTACAGCTAAGTTCCACACCAACAGTAGCCATGAATTAAAGTATTTCAAATTGCTTCACACAAATCAGATTAGTCCTGCAAAGCTATAATAATAATAATAAAAAGCAGCAGTTAGTCATTTTCCTCCACAGACAGACCCAGAAAATCTCAGATGTGTGAGTCTTATAAGCAAAATAAAGCAAACAAATAATAAAGAGTCAGATAGTAATGCACTCAAATAACTGTCAATCCAACCGTCTTTCTCTAAAATGTGGAACACTACTACTATATTTTCATTTCCTGCTGTCATTCACAGAAGTCTTAAATCCCAGCCAAAATTACTCTAAAAAATAAATAATTACTTAAAAATGAATGGATCACTTCTGTGGGCATTGGGTCGCATGCAGTTATGACTACCCGCAGATCACATGTTTGTATAGCAGTAAACCTCTTAGCTCAAGAAGTTGGGACAAACTCCACAGAAAATGGAGGACAGAAGACCAAAATTAGGGGGCAGGTTTTAAATATTGCTCTTCCATACGTAGAAAAACATTTTAGAATAAAAGGTTTTGTATTGCCATTCATTTTCTGAAGGCTATGAAGTCTCAAATTCCAGTGTCTGCCATTATTTAGTGGGTGCAAGTCCTTAAATTTTTGACAGACAGCAACAAACTTTACAATTAACAAACCAAAAATATGAGGGAAAATCAGAGTAATTCTGTGAAAGCAGGGACAGTTGAGATGCACATGTATCTGACATACCAATCTCCTGCCCCTAATTTTGCAGAATGTTCTTGATTTTGCCTTATATTTTTATCCTTTCCTTTGTAAAATGTCTGATTTTTTTGGTAAATCCTTCAGGATTGCAGTCAGTCAATAATGCTAGACGTTAGAGTTTCACACTTCTTATGGTTCAGAAAATACATACTGATAAAAAAATCTCTTGTTCTATTAAAATTTAAAGTGAATTTGAGTAATAGTTGAAAACAACGTTCCTGATTTTAGGCCTTTTGTCACTCCATTATTTTTTTACTTTGTCCAGAATTTTTGATCAAAGAAGTTGAGTTATAGTGTCTTATCTTCTGCCAGTGTTAATAGAACTCCCCAAAAGGGAAACCCTCTGTGAAGACCAGGACGACCTGCTCTTTATAAAATTCCAAGTGAGCACTCAGTGTAGTCACTCTGGGCTGCTGATCTCCAGCTCTTACCTCATGTGCTTTATCCTAAAAGGGTTCTATCACTATCTTGTTTAATATAAAGCATGTAACTAAGAAATTAAAGATCTTTTTTTATTTCTTCTTTTTACCTCACATTCATTCACTGATTAGTGGTGGTTTTAAACTAATCATTGTGAAGTGCAACCTCTTTAAGTTGAAACAGGTAAAGAGAGAATTAAAAAGCTTTGTTTCCTCCTTTTCCCCTGACCAGTTGCAATTTCTGAAAGGCTCCCACTCTGTCATGAAAGATGAGGGGGTCTATCCACAGTCATAGGTATCTGTGGCCTAACTACCTAACTCTGGCAAAGTCTATCTCTAAATCAAACTTCTTCCTGGAAGTAAGTGTTGTGTTACATAGGAGAGTCCAGCTGGGAAGAGTTCCTTTTGCTTGCAGCTAGCAAATTAATATTCCTAGTATTGCAAGATTTAGCTTTCAGTACAACCACACAATGTACTTTACAGCAAGATAAAGGGTCAAGAAAAAGCTGTCTTGTTCTTTGTAGTCTAATTGCATCCTAATTAGGTGAATAACACCTGCAGCAACTGGCATCACATAACCTTACTGGGCAGAGTGAGTTTACACCAAAATCTTCCCACTTAATGCTCATTTCATTAATCCCCACTGTAATTTGCTGTCACTGCAGATTCCCAATATGAAAAAGCATGAACGTATGGCTTCAGGGATTGCAGTGAGGTAACTGCTGGTAGTGGGATCTGCAGTCATAAAAAGTTTATCTTTTTGAAGAACCACAGCTCAGAACTCTTAAATGCAGGTCCCAAGTTAAATAGTAGCAGTGCAGAGCTCCTTCACTCATGCAGTCACAGTATGTAGTAGTTCAACGGTGCAACCCCCTTTTCAAGATACTGGGATATAGCACATGCACATTACACGTGTGCCTATAATAAACATATTACACACACACATGTAGCCCTCGATCTTCTGTCTTCAAAATGTGGATCACTACCTTTCACAACGTGGAGCAAACAGACAAAATGTGAAACACTTACTAATTTTACTAGAAAGCTTACAGTATTGTCAGTAACTCTTTCCTCATACTTAAAGATAGTTATTTGATGAATTAATATGATTCAGTTTTACTCAGAATTAGTTACTATGGATATTTGTTAAAATCATTCTTAGTAAATGTGTGCTAAATCCTTTCAGTGTGGAATATAGAATGTTTCAGACTCAAAATGAAGAATGTTCCCTTCAGTGAAGGGTAGCTGCACATATACAGCTAACACATTGCACATCTACACTGCCTTTGCTCTGCATTTGGTCTAATAGATGAAGTAAATGAGTGTAACACCATGCAAATATGAGGGCATGTGCAGTATAGCCAGTTCATTACAGCCATTAGCATCACACAATTCTATCACTGCAGACCTTCATTGAATACCTGACAGACAAACACATGCTTCTAACGCCTGCTGTTTAATATTAATAACTGTTCAACAGACTTATGTCATTGATATCTAGAATAATTACAGAACTAGGCATAATCATACCTTTATTTATTGTATTATTATTTATTTATTTTATATTTGTTTCCTGGGAAAGTCCAACTGGACAAGGCTCCTTTTTCTGCGGAAGCCCAGAGAGAAAAGTTCCACAAATAACATTTACACACATAATAATAGTCATCATTATGAATTCACACAGTACAGTACATTAATGACAAGTAGCATTATTTAACATATGACATGAAGTTTTATAATAACAGCAACAGTTTAAAATATAAGTTTGTAAAGAAGGAGTTGTTACATTTTTGCAGCTGGCAATAAGTACAGCCAGGGAAAGGTACAGTTCGATATAATTAACTGAGATGTGAGGAGAGAGGGAGTATGTGATGAAGGTGTGATAGATAGGTACAGTAAGGTATGAAGCTGTGATAGAAAAGTACAGAGATAAGGAAATAGAGTGAGAGAAATGGGCTCTAGTATTAACCAGGCCTTCATAGCTGCACAGCCATGAGTTTATCAGATGTGATTTTAAGGACTTTTTAAATTCATGTGTGGAAGCTATGGCAGTGATGCGAGGGAGAAGCTGATTCCATTGTTTGGCTATTGTGTTAAAGTAGAGGGATGAACCAGCAGCATTATTATCTTTAGTTTCTTTGAGGAGGACTTTGTGAGTGGAGCACAGATTTCTGGTACAGGAGAATGGAATTATCAGATTTTGTAGTGATGATAGGGTTTTCTCTGGCTGATATAGAAAGAAATTCATCTTATTTTCACTCTTAGATGGAAAACTGAAATGAATTGCATGTAGCTGGTGCTACACATTTAATTGGTGCAGAAGGCTGTTGGTTTTATTCTCATGCCAAGAAGATGGATTGCTGACATTGCAGTGCAGCATAATGGGGGTGCTACATTCCTGAGTATGTTGTCCTTTGGATGAGATGTTAAACCAAGGCTGCATCTGCCTGAGTTGGTGGTAGCTCAGGTAGTTATAAAACATCCCATTTCACCTACTGAAAAGAGTATGGGTCCTTTATTTATATACAAAAGAACTCTTATTTACAAATTATTTACATAATTATAAATATACAAATGCATAGATTACACATCTAATGCATAGATATACATATCTGTTTATACCTATTCATAATTTCCTTTACAATCATACTAAGTTTTCATTCCTATTAGACCCCTACTCCTTTTCCCCTAACCACCATCTGATTTTACTTAATTGTGTCTTTCGGCTTTTCCCGGTTAGGGGTCACCACAGTGGAAGTCCGGCCCGCTAATGATTGGCAGTTGATTTTTACGTACTGGCTTGCCAGGCCTGATGCACAACCTTCAACAAAGGTACGCCCATTCACGCATGTCTCCACGCAGAAGACGCTCTAGCTGAGAATCGAACCAGACAGAGTCTTACTGTGAGGCAACAACGCTACTGCTGCACCACTGCCGCATATTGTTGCTAAATCCATTTACCATTAAACATAATTTTTCTTTCATTTCATATAACCCTTATAACATAAAATAACTTTATATCTATTTTTAACACATTCTTTACTTCTATTCTTATAATATCCATATTGAATCATATCCATGTTCATTTTATCCACTTCTTTTATATTTTTGAAAAAATATTCTTTATATAGTTTCCCCATAACTTTTCCTACTCTTACATTTCAAAAACACATGTTCAGTAGTTTCTTCTTCTAGACAATGTAAATATATTCTATCACTTTTATTTTTATATGGCGTATTTCCTTTTACTGGCAATTTATCTATTACCAGTCTCCACAAAAAAAATAAATAAAATAACATTCTACTTTCTGATTACACCATTTGCTTCTTATTTTTATAGCTTTCATTTTTTTTTCATTTGTTAGATTTTCCCCATGGTTTTACATAGTAATGTTTTAGCATTACATTATTATATCATACTATTCTATATTTTTATATATAAAACATTTTTATTTTCCACAAAACCAATATATTTTCTTGGTAAAAATTTATTTCTTCATTTATGCACTCTTTTTCTTTTTTACTTTTTTTACCATACCCCAAAATTTATCATACTTACATTTATCCATTTTTACTACTAATTTCTCATCTTTTTCATTTAACCACTTTACCACTTTGTACACAATTAAGAAACCAGCATATATCACTGGATTACACAACCCTAAACCTCCTTCCTCTTTATTCACATAAAAAACTCATCCTTTTACTGGGTTTAATCTAGAACTCCATATAAATGAAAAAAAATATCTACAATAATTACTTTTTGAATACTGTTGGCAACTTAAATACACTTGCTAAGTATGCTGTTTTCCGATCAGTAAGGAATTTATCAAATAAGCCTTTCTTTCTGAATGATAATTTATATGTTCTCCAGAAAAGACAGTTTGTTTTATTTTTTTTTTCTTGTTGTTGTTTTTCCCACTGCATTCTACTTACATCTTTATTTCCAAATTTTATACCTAACACACAAATTTCATTCATTATAAAATATATACCACTGATCTTTACTACATCACTTAAACCTTTACCTTTCTCTTTATTTAAAGCTATCCCTATCACCTCTAGACACTCATTTGCGCAAATCATTACTTTTTTATCTTTTATTTTTTGCAATTATTATAATGTCATCTGCATATATTAACAGAACTAGAATGCTTAACTCTTCAGGTGTTATACACCCCACCGCCTTTATTTTGTAATTTATTTCACATACTATCACATGTATAATTAATGCAAATGTATACACCTCATTGGACATCCCTGTTTTACACCAGTCTTCATATATGCCTCTTGGCTTAACCAGCCATTTACAAGACTTTTTAGTTTATTATTACTATATTTTGACATACATAATTTCCTAATTTTCTGACTTATATTATATTGTTTCATTATTACCCCTAAGATGTCATGTCCAATTGTATCAAATGCCTTATTAAGGTATCCTATTATGATTTTAACTTCTCAATTTCTGTTTCATTAACAATTCTTGACAACACTTCCCCTTTATACTATATATTTATTTGATTTTTTTATTTATTTTATTTTACATTTGTTGACTGGGATAGTCCATCTAGGTGTGAGCCTATTTTCAGTGGAGGCCCACGGAGAAAAGCACCAGTACAAACAAGAATAACATTGAAAGGTACAGTGTGGATTTTACATAAATATTTAGAGACAATATATATATATATATATATATATATATATATATATATATATATATATATATATAATTTATTTATTTATTTTTTGGGGGGAGCAGAAGTACATCTTTAGTTGTTCATTTAAGTATAATTTAATATACTATATTATCTTCCATAATATACTATCTATATATAATATACTATCTTCCATAATAGTTTCCGTTTTAGTTTCAGATGTTTTTTTTATTATTCATTTGTGGTGTTTGTTCTACTGTTGCTTGAGTGATTTTCATAAAGATCTAATCATCATTATTATTCAATACTATCAGTCTTCAGTTTTTTAATTGTTTTCTATTGTCCTTCTTCCATATGAATTTTAGTATTCTACTACATAATTCTTTATACATAAAACCTTAATTTAACCATTCATTCAAAATATTTAAATATATATATTTGTTACCAATCTGTTAATTGTTTATACAGTACATATACTATTCCATCTGGTCCTGCAGCCAAATCTATATGTATTTGTCCTGTCTCATTTGAAGAAATCTCCTTTTCTAACTCTTTATTCTGTTTTTGTTAACTTCTTTACTTTCCATGCTTTTTGCTACCTTCTTTATTTCTTTAAACATATCTTGTACATATTGTACTACACTATTCACAATCTTTTCCTGATTTCTTTCTATTTCTCCTTTTACATTTTTTTTTATTTCTCTCATTACACTGTCATCTTCCTTTACTAATCTGCTTAAGTAACTCAATACTTCTCTTTTTCCTTATAAAAACTAGCTTTGATTATATAACAGTTCTTGTATTTTTTCTTGATTTCTTTCACACAATTATTTTTCTTTGTCAAAGTACTTTCTATCATTATGTTCTAAATTTTACAATGCATTGTTATATGTTTTATTTTTATTTTTTTACATTTTCTTTCTCTATATTTCTCATGGCATATTTTCACTGTAAAAATATATATTTTTTATTTTCCTTAAATATCATCCACCGTTCAGACCATTTTGAACAAAATGTTCTCATAGTAATATGATTTTTCCACAACTGCATTATTAAGCTGTTTCCTTCTTCATTCCATGCTTTTGCATTTAGCCTTTTTATTCATTTGCCTATTTTTATATATTCCTTGTTTTCCTTTATCTCTAGCCATATTGCAATATGATCAGAAAATCTTATTTGAACTCCCTCCCCTTCTTATTTTTCTCAAGTCCATGAATTTTTTTCCAAACATTTTAACTTACCACATCTTATAATATCCAACATTTTTCTTATATCATTTCTTTTTATGTTTGCCCTTTAAATCACATGGAATGAAGTCTGCTGTTATTATAATATTCATATTTATTACCACATAGCCTAAAATTTGATGAAATAACCTTTCCCTTTCTTTATAGTTAGTGTAAGCATATAATGCTAGAATTTGATATACTTGTTTTTTCCATTTTAAATCTCTAATAGTTCATTTTCTCATTTTTGCTAAAGTTACATCTACAGAATATGTCTATTCTTAGAACATCTACCATTTCCCAAATTCCAGATTATCTTTCTTCTCCATTGTTTATTGGGTTGCAGTCTTTCTTTATGTGTTAAAAATCTTGTGTATTTTAATATAATTGCATCTACACCACATGTATTACACTACTCTAAAATCCCTTTTCTTCTTACTATATTCTTAATACTATTCATATTAACAGAAAGCACTCTAAAATTTTAATTTTCCCTTTAATTTATGTTTTTATAAATTTATAGCTAATTACTAGGCTAGCTTTCTTAATAGCCCATTCTAAGCCTAGTCAATTTCCTTTTCAAAGGTGAGAATCAAACACTGTTCCTTGTGTGTGTGTCAAACACTTTAATCATTATACCACCCCCCCATTCATTAGCTGTATATATTCTTTTTCATTCATTTCCTTTCTTTTTTTATTTTGTAGTTATCTCTTTAAATTTTCTTTGTCTTTTACCCTTTTACCAATATAAGTCTTTTTTCCTTCTACTACCTCCCAATGTATGTCTTTTTCATAACTTATTTCAGAACCTTCTTCTATGTCCTCTTTATTATTTTTCATCTAATTTTTCATCTATTTCTAGTAATGATACATTTTCTTCTCTTTGTTCATTTTTATCTCTTCATTTTTTCCCTTACTGTTATTTTCATTTTTGCAATACATTCATAAATGTCCAATTTTCCTACATTTATAACATTTTATTTCACATGTTTTGCGTTATGTCTCATTTCCCCACAAATATATATTTTTCTTTTGTAACAGTTACTTATCAAATGTCCTTCTTTTCCAGAAAAAAGACATGTTTTGGGGTGGCCCCGGTATTTTATAACACCCCTATTCCCCTCCACATTTATCATGCTTGGTATATGTATAATCTTTTCTCTTTCTATTTTTAACACAATATTACAATCCCATTCACCAGCTCATAAACCCCTTTTGTCATAAACGTTTGCAATGATCAGTACTTCTGTACATAAAGTTTTCAAATCTCCTTTAAAAGTCTCTCTCTCTACCACAGCTCGAAATTGTACATGAATTTTCTTTTTTTGATTCCTTGTTAAATGTTTTATCACATAAAGATTCCATGAGTTACAGTCTTTCTTTTTTCATACTTTCCAAGAAAATTTTCCATTGAAAAACTGTCTCAAATATAATTACCTCATATGCTTTTCATAGGTTCATAGGTTCATAGGTTGGTACTAGGCTATCGGCCCTAGGGCCTATACAAGCCTAGCCATAACAATTCCCTGGATATTTCTCCCCACAATATTTACTGCTCTGGACCCCTGTCTAGCAGGGTGACTGACATGATCCCCGGGGTGAATTTCCTATCTCCCATCCAATCATTAAGATTCCTTTTGAAGAGGGCCAAGGAGGTGGTCTGCTTGACATGTATGGGCAGTCTATTTCAGAGTATGGGGAGTCTCTGGGTCAGGAACCTATCCCTCCAGCATGTTTTGTTCATTGTGATGACAAGGTTTAGATCCCTGGAGCATGTGGCTCTGAGGGATTGGGATTTCTTTACTTGGAGCATGTCCAACAGCTCAGGGTTTGACATGGCCTTGTATGTTAAGCAGAGATCACCTCTGAGTAGACGATATGCCACAGATTATAGCTGGAGTTTTTTTAGATGGCCAGCATATGGCATCTGCTTTAGGCCTGTGATTCTTTTAGTGAGGAATTTCTGTGGCATTTCCAGCTGTTGCAGATGTCTTGTGAGGTACATACCAAACAGGGCATTATACTCTATAATGGGTCTAATGAGGGATGAGTACAGTGGGACAATGATCTCCTTTTTTCTGGATGAAAAGCCCTTAGTGATGAGGAGTGCCACATAGAAGGATTTCCTGACTATTGTGGTGATATGGTTATCAAAGGTGAGACCACTATCCACCCGTGTCCCTAAGTCTCTCATCACACTTTCGATATTTAGTGTACTGCCACCTATGTGGTAATTCATGGGTACATGTTTTTTTTCCTAAGGGGATAACTGTACATTTCTTGGCATGAAAGCTTGAGCCCATGGCTCTGGCACTAGGCATCTGTTTCTGTAAGGCCCTTTTGTAGAATATCCACATCATTTGAGGATTCAATAATAGCTCCCAGTTTGCAGTCATCTGTGAACTTTGTTAGCCAGAGTCCCTTAGTGTTGGCCTGTACTTCAGAGAAGTAGATGCCAAACAAGAGTGGTCCCAGGACTGAACCCTGAGGTACTCCACTTGTCACTTGTCTGGAGCTGGATTTGGAGTCGGCTACTTTTACAGTCTGGGTTCTGTCAGTAAGCCAGTTGGCAACCCATTGAGTCACATAGGGATTTATGCCCAGCTTAGTAAGTTTATCTATGATTCCAGAGTGGGGGATGGTGTTGAAGGCCTTGGCAAGGTCCAGATAGGCTGTTTGAACTGCCTTACCCTCATCCACAGCTCTGGAGGCTGATTTGAAGAAGTCAATCAGGTTCAGGAGACAGGATTGGCCATTCACGAACACAAACTGGGTGGGGTCCAGTGTTTGAAGGTTGCCAGTGTCTTTGTTTATAAGTTCCATGATAATGCATTCAATGCCCTTGCAGATCAGGCTTGTTAAACTGATGGAACGGTAGTTCCCAGGATCCAAAGTGGATCCCCCCTTCTGGAGTGGGATAACTGTAGCTGTTCACCACTCAGTGGGCATGAAGCCTGAGGTGAGGCTATTATTAAACATGACACTTAGGTGAGGTGCCAGTTCATTTTGTAGTTCATGTAGTACACAACCCAGGATGTCATCTGGTCCCATGGATGCTGTATTCTTAGCTTTGGAGAGTGCGGTTTCTACCTGTGTGGCCATGATTACCAGAATTTGGCAATCTTTTGGTATTGAGATGGGCCCTTTAGGGGGTGAGGGGGGGGTGAAGTTGGCACTAAATCTATCTGCCAGGATATTGGCAATATCCTTCGGATAAGTATATTTAATGCCATTCTGTTGTAGCTCAGAGCAGATCTGAGCATTGCCATTTAGATTCTTGACATAACTATAGAATGCCTTGTGGTTGTCTTTGGAATCTTTGGCAATTTTATTTTCGTAACTAGCTTTTGAGGATTTTATAAGGGGTCTCAGCTTCTTACTGAGGTTGGTGAGGGAGTTTTTTGCATCCTGGGATTTTCCTCTTTTCTGCAACAGTTTCTTCCTTCTGTTGTATAGTTTGTTTATAGCAGGGGACCACCAGATTGGCTTCCTTTTTTTGGAGGAGAGCATCTTGGTTTTATTTGGGATGGCACGATTTATGCACGAGTGACCTGACCAATGAAGGGGTGACCGCTGGTGTGGAGCATCTATCTCTCATGTTGGTAATAACCAGGTCTAGGATATTGGAGCCCCTGGTGGGACAATGGATTAGTTGATCCAGGGCATTGGAATTTATAAATTCCAAGAACCATTGGGAAAAGGTGTTGGTACCCGAGTAGTTTTCCCAGTTAATTGCAGGGTAGTTGAAATCACCCAGTATTAGGGTGTTTGGCTGTATCTTAATATTTTCCAGTATGTTTAGAAAGGTGTAGTGAGAATCTCGTGGCATGGTGGGGGATCTGTAGCAAGCTACAATTTGGATTGCAATCTTACCTAGTGTTAGTTTCACCTGGAGAATTTCAGATGCATTGTGTTGGGCAACTAGCCTGGAGGTGTGAATATCCTTGGTGAGTATGGACACTCCTCCACCTTTAGTGTTTTGGTCTTAGTTTTGTGGTCAAAAAGTGTGGTAAGAATTGTAGCCTGGTATTGCAGGGGTGCTCTCTGGAGCCTTGAACCAGGTCTCAGTTACTGCACAGATATTGATGTTCTCCATTTTTGGGAGTGCCTTGAGAGAGTGCATTTTGAGGTTTAAACTTCTAGCATTGAGTAGCATTACCTTCAGATTTTGCATGGTTGTATGTGTTACGGTGGTGGTGTTATCCTTTGAACCTTGCCTAAAAAAGGCACTATACAGGTGGCAAGAGCTTTAACCAGTAACCTGAATCCCAGGGGTGACAGGTGCAGACCATCTCTGGCAAAGCATCGTGGTTTGTCGATCATGTCTTCCCAGGCAGACAGATACTGGATCCCCTTTGTATGACACCAGAAGCTTAGCCAATTGTTGAAGTCAGTCATCTTGTCCTTATACTGTGGTATCATTCTGGGCGAAGACAGGATGCTACTCAGGGCTAGGGTCATACCTGCCTGGGCCACATGATCTGAGAGCTCTTCCATGTCTCTTTTCATGTAGTTCAGGGAGGTACATCTCAAGTCATTCACTCCAACATGGACAATGACAGAGTCGTATTTGTACTTGTTGTGGAATGACTTGAGTGCATACATTATGTGGTGGATCCTGGCACCCGACAGGCAGCTGACTGTAATTTTCTCCTTGTTCAGCCTGGTGAGTAGGGTATCAGTGTGTCTGACTATAGAGTCACCTATGACTAAAGTGTTGGGTACATTGTCATGCCTTAGAGGCTGCTGTTGGGTGACGCACTGGTGTTGTGAGCTATGTGTCACTTTGGTTGTGACTGGTGTTTGCGTTTCATCTTCGGAGGTCCTTGTTGCTTGGGCAGGTTAATGTTAAGGGCCTCTGCATATGTGGGTTTAGTGTTGCTATTTGTGGGTGTTGATGGTGTGAGTTATAAAGGGCTTTGAGTTGTTTGAGGTGTAGTGCAGGTGTTAGCCTTCTCCTCTTGAATGTCTAGCACAATCTTGGCCGGAGAGAGCTTTGCTTCCAGTTTGGCAATGTAAATGCATCTCTCGCAGGTTGTAGTGTTGGGTGGTAGGAGGAGAGGGTTGTCTGTGTACATGAGGAAGTTGCCGCATTGCCCCAGTATGCCCAGATTCACCAGGTGGACAGGAGAAATCACCAGAAGCTGACCCTTGGACATGCCTGTTTAGGTGCATTTTTTGTAAAGTACAAGAGCTGTTTTCCCTTACCTTTGCAAGGTACTTTGCAATTATAGGCTGTTTAGTGCCTACAATTAATTTCTCCTTATTGACAAGGAGAGTTGAGTGCTTGTATCACTTTCAGGCTTCCCAGTGCTTTCCAGCAGGTTCTAGAGCAAGTGCTAGTCACAGGGGTTCAGCCAAAGGAGCTATTACATTGTCCCAGCTTCATAACTATCCATTTCTTTGTCTTCTTTACTTTGAATTCTTACTACATACCTTCCCCTTTTCATTTTCTTCTGCCTTCTTTTCTGCTACTCCACTTTTGCCTTTTTCTACTTTCTCTGCATATGTTTTCTTTTCCATCTCACCACTATTCTTCAGGAATGTCTCTGCATCCTTCTTTTGTATTTTCTCCATAGTGCTCCCCCAGGAAACATCTCCTTCATTTTCTGGCTCACTCTGCACCACCATTTCTTAAATAAATCATTCTGCAACCATCCCAGCTGAAGAGTTATAATTATATATTCATCATTTGCTACTCATCTCCATCAAACACATTTCTTTGAAACATCTCCACAGAATTCTGCACAAATTCTCCGGTCTCAATATTTGCTTTCTCCTCCATTTCTCTCACCACTTCATCATCTCCATCTCTCTCCATCTGCCTCCCTGCTTCTCTGGGCTACCTCTGCAGCTAGAATGGGAACAGGAAGTGCTCCTGCAAAATGGATCCCATTCTCAACACTGATGAGTAGGGGAAGTTCCTTGATGCCCTGGCCCAATTTTTCCTAGTAGTATAACTACCACCTCTGGTCTCTCTGAAAAAAAGGCAACTAGCCTAGTAGGACTAAGACAATCAACAAAAGCATAAATATATAAAAAATAAAAAACAATTCAGAATTACTTTTTATTATCTGCTCAACACCTGCTTTGAAAGAATTCTAGCCGCTCCTTACCTCAGAGATATGTAATGAGTATATCTGAGCAGACTTTCAATATAACAAAGAGGCAAACTCCTAAAGCTGTAATATCTGTTTATTTTACTTTAATTTGAATAAACACAAAACAGAAAGCTGGATTTCATTTTTGATACACACACATATATATATTCACATACTTAAATTCCGACTATACATAAGGTGCACATGGTTTATACAAGTTGCCTGTTTTATGTTCATATTTTATGTTGTCCTTATCTCTGATCTTTCCTCATAAAGACAGACTGATAATAACAGAATCATTAAAAAGCATAAATAGCTTCTAAAGGAAAAGAAGAGTTACTTGTAGTCACTTGGGGATAACCTAAAGTGCATTTTCTGTATATATTTCCAAATCCCATTCAGTACCTGTAGAAAGCAGTTTGGAAATGACAGGGTTAAAGTAATTTTCAGATATTACTGCTCTGTAAATATGTCACTTTACCAGTAAGGTATTGTCTGTAATCTTAATGATAGCAATAACAAGATGTTAATGTTACTATGTCAACATCAGTGAGGAAGTGTTTGTCAGCATCCAGGCCCTTGAAAGAGTTATTAGCATTTTATGTTCATGGTCACTTCACTTCATGAATAGGCATTAAAGGATTAGAAAGACATGCAAAAAAGACTTAACTGCAAGTCCCAGATCATATTTAACTGCCATGACAGGTTATTATTAAATATTTAAGCCATTAACTATGATTGAGTCTCACAAGAAAACATTTCTAAAGTTTTGGCCCTTATTTTTAAAACATTACCTAAAGGCATCCTATAGGTTCACCCAAGTGAACCAGGATTACATGTAAGGGTCTTTTGTAGCCTCCTGCATTAAAAAAAACTGCCCTTTTCATCTTGTGTGGTGGTTCCTCTGCGATCATCCCTTAATATCTGATCTGTGTTGTCTGCTGTTAACTTTTGAGCTGATAGCAAAAAAAAAAAAAAAAAAAAAAAACACTCTCCAAAGTGCTTACTTGGCCTTCTTTTTCTTTCAGCTTTTCCCGGTTAGGGGTCGCCACAGCAGATCACCTGTCCACTCATGATTGGCAGTGGAGTTTTACAGTGATGAGTTGCCAGCCCGGCGCCCAACCTTCAACAGGAGGCACACACATGCACACACTCATGCCTAGGGGAAATTTAGAGTGTCCAATCCACCCACAGCATGTCTTTGGGATGTTCATTAATGAGTAGTTCATTCCTGCTACTTACTGTCCCTGCCCCAACATAGTCTTTCTTTTCCTTAGTAAGACAATAAGACTCCTCTGGTGTTGGTTATATCCTGCCTACCTACTGCTGCTTTATTGTCTTGGTAAGAATGTGCCCCTTCCCAATGCTTGAACCGTAGGCCATTCTCTGACATCCATTGTTGTGACCCTGCCACCTGCATCCAAGCATCATGGTCACAAATCCTTTTTATCCAAGCAGAGTTATTTGGCCTGCATGAGTTTTATGTAAAGAAAAATGCATGCTGTATTCTAGTGGCTGGTGACACTCCCTTGGAAGCTTTAAGGCCTGCTTTTCTGGTGTCTCTAGGAGGTAGTGCCATATGGTCACTAAACGTGCTGTTCAGTTAGATATTACTGTGTATTGATTGACATCTGATACAGTAGTGGGGAGGAGGAGTGAGGAGCACTGTTGTTTATTAGCTCCAATTCAGTATGACGCACAGGAAGGGAGGGGACTGCTAAGGTACGGTTTGTTGCAATGGATGGCCTACTGCTGTAATGGGGGTGGGGTTTACAAAAGCTCAGAAAATTGTAAACATTTACCTCTTGTTGACAGACAGGAAAATGGTCAGCTATATAGCATGATACTAAACACAGAAAAATGTACTAATGGAATTAGGCCATTGGTTCAATTAATCTGTCTACTGAATGTCAGTAATCCCCGCAACAGCTTTTCTTTCTCTTCCAATACCTGTCTTACTTCTCCTGCTATCCAATGCTTTCTTCATTTCTTATCCTGTATTCTTCTACCCTTCTGATGAAGTAAACATTAACTAACAGAAAATTAAGAATTCAGTGGAGGGATAGCACAAAGTCATCAGCAAGGGTTACTGTAGTAGGCAAAAGTCCTTTGAACACCTGCTGGATCTAAGGAGAAGTAATCCCTGTCAGGGAATTGAAGAAGCTTGTGTACCACTGGGACAGTTTGATGCTCAGCAGATGGGGGTTGGGAAATATTAAACACAGAAAGTGACACCTTTGCTTCCTTCAAAATGAGCCTTCATGATTGGATAGACATCAGCAAATCCATCTCAAGTCAAACCTGCTTTGTCTTTCTAGAAAAGGGAGGTGTACCTCATGAGGGTGAGTATTCACAGACTGCAAATCATCTCATGAGTTACTTGCCTTTAATTTGCATGATCCAATAATCCAACTATCTTAAACAGCAATTATTATGGTTACATTACAGTGTGTATTTGTTCATTGTTTATTTATGCACGTTTTGTTAGGTGAATTGCACATCAAGTTACAGCAATTTGTCTTTTTAGGTAATATACACACTTAAGCAAGTTATAAAAGATTAAATATGCATAATAGCAAAGTGTGCGAACAGCCATATGAAACTCTATACCATTTTGCAAGAAGTGTTAAAAATAGACTTTAGTTTAAACAGTAGTCGGATAATGCAAAGTGTGTTCAGCAAAGTACCCACACATGTTCTTTGTGATGGTATATAAAACAGGAGTTACGAGCCACTGCAAAGCAATGCTACAACATGGAGCAACAGTGGTTCTCCCAAAACAGTTACAAAATGTAGCCTCACTGAAAGAGCTGTTATTTCATATATTTATTTTTGTTATCATTTATTACTATTATTTATTTATTTATGTATTTATTTATTTATTTATTTATTTTTTACCAGTGTTTATTGCTGTTAATGATTTATTTTTATCAGGTTGTTATTAGCAGATTGCTCGTAACAGTTTGCTTAGCTGATCAACTAATCTGGTCATCTAGGATTCAGATTCCCGGAATCCTAGGCATTTTACAAAGAAACAAGACAAAAACAAAATGCTAAACGTTTTGTGTATTAACTTACTTGATGTGTTTGGAACAATAAAATAGTTACCAACCGCTGTTTATGGTCTGAGGTTAATTATTAATTAAATAGGTGGATACAGGTGGAAATTTGTAGTCCACTTACTGGTAATCAAAAAATCTGCTTGTGCAGTGTACATGAGCTGCAGTAAAAGAGGAAATCTTGCAGTTGTGGCAAAGAGAATGATAAGGAGAATGGATGAGCACAGAGAATCCATGCACACATGTTAATTCATGGCAAGATGGGAAAACAAGTACTCCCAGTGGTCCTTATGCATCACATAAAGGAAACATGACTTTCCTTACCACATCAATGGGGAGTCCTGCCATACTCAGTACCCTTGGAAGCCACTGCCATTCAACAGACCACATTCCAGAGAACTATGACAAGCCTCTTATATCAAGCCCGTTTACTATTTTGGTACACTCAATATTACGTAGGGCATTTTAGCAACATGACCTGTCACAATGTGATCACTACGCAAGGCACAAAATGCTGGAATGGAGAACGGTATTAAGGCGCAAAATATGGCATGGGTTGTACTAAGTGTGTATTGCTTAAATATGAGAGTAGTTTTGCCCTTTAGTGTTTCCATTGGATATGAAAGTAACAGTTTTCCTCACATCCACATAAGTATCATTACACACCCACACATGCTAAGTGCACTTTGCAGGTACTCATGTGAGTGAACAAGATTTAGAGAGGCTGTTATAGTAACTTTGCTAAAAGCATGACACAGAAAGAGCTATTCAATAATAGTTGGTACCTAGTTAGAATAACTGCCATGCTAAAAACCTTGAATTTATATGAAGCAAACTCTGGCAGACACCATGGCCCTCACGGGTTCCTATTATGAAATCGAAGAAGCTGAACATCGAACGGCTTTAACATCGGAAATGACGTTCAATGATGTGCTTTTTGTGAGATCACAGTACAGTGAAGATCAGAATATTTGCTCTTTCCTCACTGTAATGCAATCTTGGAGTTGGTATATATAATTAGCAGGGGGGGAGACAGCCCCACACAAAAGAAACTTCGAGGTCTGGGATTTTCAGCCTTTAAGCCGTTCGATGTTCATTGTCTTTGGTGCTGTAATATAGACCCACCCTCATTGTGCTATAAAAGATTATAAGCAAGGGAACTCCAAGGTTTGTGGAGAATGTTACTTTACTAAATGTTTGCATCTCAAAAGTTGTAATTACTTGCACCTTCCCATAAATGCGTAAAACTGAATAGCTATGATCCTTATTGAAATGTTTGTTAATTGTGTAAGTTACAGGTGCAGTCATATAAAGTCCTGTGATGTGTTTCAAGCAATAGGGTTGGGGGGGTACCAAGCATGAGCAGTTCTACAATACAGTTCCATAGTATGATTTTGTATGAATATGTTGCCTTGTCAACATTAAATCTGCTAGTAATGCAAATATACAGGTCTCATTTATACTTAGTTTTATGTGAGGTTGTGCAATGGTCACTAATCCATCCTGCCAAGTAAGTCATGAGCAAACTAATACCACTCCTGCATCTCATAGCAGTTGTATGCTCTACCATCAATATCTATAGAAATTTCTTGGGGGTAGGGATAGGAGAAATAAGGACACTTTTATGTACACAGTACTGCTAGACACACCCGAATGATTGAGCACATTTGGACAGCAAGTATATGAAAGATTGTGCTATGACTTATATGCATGTACTTTGGTTGCTTCATGCCAGGTGCACTACAGATTCTTATGTACGTCTTCCACAAAAAGGTTAATGGCAGTGCATTTTATACCAACAGACCTGTAAGTCATAAATACATATATCTGTGTACGTGCTTGACACACTGTGCAGCAGAAATGGACAACTTTAGATAATTTAAGGAGATATTTTCAGTACCACTGAAGAACATCTGCCCTTAACTGGTTTCTGTCTATATTAGCAGTGGCTGCAGCTGTCTGTATATATAACATCACTTTCCTATGGGAAATTCTATGATGTCAAAGGCAGGCATCTGGAAGGTCAGCCACTGGCATTGATCACATTGATGGTAGTCAGCTGTGCAGTATTGTAGCAGGCCAATGTCCGACCCTGGGAACTGCTGGCTTGATATGACACCTGCTCAATGTCACATTTTCAATGAGGAGGCCCAGTGTACAAGAGGTAAACAAACACTGTTTGTGGGTATTACATGTGTGTTTATGGCCCACAGATATAAATTACAGACAACTACCTGCAGCACACTGGGAATGCATATAGACTGTATCAGGGTATGATACCTACTGATCTGCTTATCCATACACATATTTTCATTTTCCATACACATCAAAATGCACAGAAAAGCCAAACAAAATAAATTCTAGTTTTCTCATGCAGAAACTGAGATCATATTGCAGGCTCCCCATCTCCATGTTCATTGGATAATCAGCAATTTCAGGTATACTCTCCAGTCCAGCTGGAGAAACTGGGTATCCTGAGGCAATGTTATAACTGCCCCATGTACACAGACAACCCTCTCCTTCTATCACAAAACATAAACATATGCGAGAGATGCAATTATATAAATAAATTGGAGGCTAAGCTCTCTCCACCCAAGACTGGAACAGGCAGTCATGAGGAGAAGGTTAACACTTGCACCACACCACCAGCCTCACATAGACATACTAAACCAGCACTGGCAAAATATACACATAAATACATGAAATCATACTCGGAGGCTCTAAATAAAAACCTGCAAAAGCATCAGAGACCTCCAAAGCAGACACCCAAAAAACCTGCACCTCCCATCACAAACCAGACAACAAATAAAACACAAAATCAGTGTGCCGCACAATCACAGCCCTTAAGGCAAAATAACATACCTAACACACTAGTAATAGGCAACTCTATAGTCAGGCACACTGACGTCCCACTCACTAGGCTGGCAAGGAGAAGGTTACTGTTAGCTGCCTGTCGGGAGCCAGAATCTGCCACATAACATAAGCACTCAGGTAACTCCAGAGCAAGTACAAATATGACTCTGTCATTGTTCATGTTGATGTGAATGACCTGAGACGTACCTCCCTGGACTACATGAAAAGAGACATGGAAGAGCTCTCTGATCATGTAGCCCAGGCGGGTATGACCCTGACCCCGAGCAGCATCCTGCCCTCACCAAGAATGATACCGGAGTATAAAGAAAAAATGATCGATTTCAACAATTGGCTAAGCTTCTGGTGTCATTCAAAGGGGATCCAGTGTCTGTCAGCCTGAGACGACATGCTCGACAAGCCTCGTTGCTTCGCAAGAGATGGCTTGCACTTGCACCCCTAGGCTTTCGAATACTGGCCAAGGCTCTTGCTGCCCCCATAGTGCCTTTTTAGGCAAGGCTAAAAAGTCAAACCCACCTCTGTAAACAGCACAAATAAAAAAATGAGGGTTATGCTACTCAACGCCAGGAGTTTAAATCTCAAAATGCACGGGCTCGAAGCACTCCTCAGTATGGAGAACGTCGACATCTGTGCAGTAACTGAAACCTGGTTCAAGGCTCCACAGAGCACCCCATCACTACCGGGCTACAACTCATACCACACATTTTTGCCACAGAACATGGACCGAAACACAAAAGGAGGAGGTGTATCCATATCCATCAAGGATACCTACACCTCCATGTTAGTGGCGCAGCACGATAACTCTGAGATCATCCATGTGCAACTGACATCGGGCAAATCTGCAATGCAGATTGTGGCCTGCTACAGATCACCCTCC
Source organism: Protopterus annectens (assembly GCF_019279795.1). Lineage (NCBI taxonomy): Eukaryota > Metazoa > Chordata > Ceratodontiformes > Protopteridae > Protopterus > Protopterus annectens. The sequence continues at coordinate 1,438,435,458 of NC_056743.1, read as the reverse complement.
ATAACCCAGGACCACCACTCTGCTTTTCTGGAGACACTGGAAAACATGAAGGTCCTACCGAACACCCTGATATTGGGTGATTTCAATTACCCTACCGTTAACTAGGAAAACTACTCAAGTACAAACTCCCAGGCCCAGCGCTTCCTGGAATTTATCAACTCAAATGCCCTGGATCAAATGGTAAAACCCCCTACCAGAGGTGAAAACATATTGGACCTAGTCATCACCAACAAGGGTGACAGGTGTTCTGCACCGGAGGTCAACCCATCACTGGTTAGATCAGACCATAAACTAATCACTCTGGATGTCCACGCCACACCACCACCCCCAACCAAGGAAACCACAGTGAAAAACATTTCTATAGCAAACTTCACCTTACTTAAGACAGAAGTGGTAAGTTTCACAGCCCCCACGCTAAAGGATAACAGTGTCCAAGATGTAGGAACCTTTACAAATGCACTCTATGAGCATCTACAAACATGCATGGATCGTGCCATCCCTAGCAAAGCCAAGACTTACTCCCCTAAGAGAAGGAAACCAGTCTGGTGGACCCCTGCCATAAACAGGCTATACACTAGAAGGAGGAAACTAGTTCAGAAAAAAGCAAATCCCAAGAAGGAAAGACCTCCCTGATCAATATCAGTAAGAAACTAAGGTCCCTCATAAAATCATCCAAGGCTAACTTCAAAAGAAAAATAGCCAAGGATTCGAAAGATAACCACAAAGCCTTCTTTAGCTATGTCAAGAATCTAAGTGGCAACTCGCAGATATGCTCTGAGCTAGTGCAAAATAGCACAAAATATACTGAACCTACTGATATTGCCAACATCCTGGCAGATAGATTCAGTGCAAACTTCACCCCCCCTCACCCCCAAAAGGGCCCACAACAATACCGGAAAAGTGTAGAGTCCCAGAAATCACAGACGCACAGGTGAAAACAGCCCTTTCAAAAGCCAAAAGCACAGGGTCAATGGGGCCAGATGGTGTCCCAGGCTGCATCTTGCATGAACTACAGAACAAACTAACCCCCCACCTAAACACACTGTTCAATCTCAGCCTCTCGACAGGCTATGTGCCCATTGAATGGCGCACAGCAACGGTTATTCTGCTCCACAAAAGAGGGGCCACAACCGACCCTGGTAACTATCGCTCCATAAGCCTGACTAGCCTGGTCTGCAAGGATATGGAGCGCATCATCATGGAACTCATTAACAAAGACATTGGGAACTTCCAAACACTTGACCTGACGCAGTTCAGCTTTGTTAAGGGTAGATCATGCCTACTAAACCTGGTTGACTTCTTCGAGACAGTCACCAAATCCATAGATGAGGGAAAGGTGGTTCACACAGCCTACCTTGACCTGGCCAAAGCTTTTGACACCATTCCCCACTCGAGAATTATAGAAAAACTCACCAGCCTGAACATAAACCCCTACATCACGAGATGGGTTGCCAACTGACTTAAACAGACAGAACTCATACGGTAAGAATAGCGGGCTCCAGGTCCGACTCTAAACCAGTCACAAGTGGTGTCCCATAAGGCTCGGTCCTGGGACCCCTACTATTCGGCATATACTTCTCAGAAATACAGGCAAACACAGGAGGACTATGGCTAACCAAGTTCACCAATGACTGCAAACTGGGAGCCATAATTGACTCTCCGGCTGACATGGACATTTTCCAAAAGGGCCTTACTGAGATAGACATCTGGTGTCAAAGTCATGGTCTCAAGCTAAATGCCAAAAAAAGCATAGTCATCCCGTTTGGGGAAAAACAAAACACACATGAATTACCATAGGTGGCAGCCCCCTTAATACAGAAGAGGTAATAAGAGATCTGGGGACCCAGGTAGATAGTAATCTCTCCTTTGACAATCATATTGCCAATGTAGTCAGAAAATCCTTCTATGTAGCCCATCTAATTACTGAAGGGTTTGCATCTAGAAATAAAGAGGTTATAGTGCCCCTTTACTCATCACTCATCAAACCCATCATAGAGTACAATGCCCCATTTGGGATGTACATCACAAGACACTTCCAACAGCTGGAAAGACCACAAAAGTACCTCACCAAGAGGATTACTGGCCTCAAAAATATGTCCTATGCAGCCCGACTGGAAAAACTTCAGCTGTACTCAGTGGCATATCGCTTACTCAGCAGTGATCTCTGCCTGACTTACAAAGCCATGTCCAACTCAGAATTGATGGACATGCTCCACATAAAGAAATCCAAGTCACTGCGAGCCACTTGCTCTAGTGAGCTAAACCTCACCACAACAATAAATAGAACATGCTGGAGGGATAGATTCTTGTCACAGAGACGCCCAATGCTTTGGAACAAAATTTTTAACTACATTAGGCAGAGCCCCTCACTAACACTCTTCAAGAGAAATTTTGACAAGTGGATGGGTAGCAGAAAATACACCCCTGGGATCACTTCATTGGCTTTTCTTGACCAAGACTCAATTAATTAATCAATGGGGTGGCGAAAGCTGACACACTCTGGCTAGGCTTATAAATGCCCTCAGGCAGATAGCCTAGTACCTACCTATGAACCTATGAATCTATAAGAAATCCTACCAGCCTTTTATGACCATGTCTGGCTATATGTGCAAATGACATAAATGCAGTCAGTTTTTGGGACAGGAATTATAACCAACTTAGACACCACAACACCAACATTATTAGTTCATAGGTTCATAGGAGGGTACTAGGCTATTGGCCCTAGGGCCTATATAAGCCTAGCCAAAAATGTACCCTGGCTTTCGCCACCCAAGAAAATTATTTTCCTGTGCCCCTGTCGAGCAGAGCCACAGAAGTAATCCCCGGAGTGAATTTCCTATCTCCCATCCAATCATCAAGATTTTTCTTGAAGAATGCTAATGAGGAGCTCTATTTGACATAGATAGGTTGTCTGTTCCAGAGTATGGGAAGTCTCTGGGACAGGAATCTATCCCTCCAGCATGTTCTGTTTATTGTGGTGACAAGGTTTAGGTCCCTAGAGCGTGTAGCTCAGAGAGATTGGGATTTATTTAAGTGGAGCATGTCCAACAGCTCTGGGTTTGACATAGCTTTGTATGTTAGGCAGAGATTGCCTCTGAGTAGGCGATATGCGACGGAGTAAAGCTGGAGTTTTTTGAGATGGTCTGGGTAGGGCATCTGTTTGAGGCCAGTAATCCTCTTTGTGAGATATTTCCGTGGCCTTTCCAGTTGTTGTAGATGTCTTGTGAGGTACATACCAAAAGGAGCGTTGTACTCTATAATGGGTCTAATGAGTGATGAGTAGAGGGGAACAATGGCCTCTTTTTTTCTGGATGAGAAACCTTTTGTGATGAGGTGAGCCACGTAGAAGGATTTCCTGACCACTGTGGTGATGTGATTATCAAAGGAGAGACTACTGTCCACCTGTGTCCCAAGGTCTCTTATCACATTTTCAGCATTAAGTAGACTACCAGCTATGGTGATAGTTCATGGGTACAGAGTTTTAACCAAAGGGGAAGACAATACACTTTTTGGCATTGAGCTTCAGGCCATGGCTTTGACACCAGGCATCTGTCTCAGTGAGGCCCTTTTGTAGTATGTCCACATCGTTAGGAGTTTTTATTATGGCTCCTAGTTTGCAGTCATCTGCAAACTTTGTTAGCCAAAGACCTTCTGTGTTAGCCTGTACTTCAGAGAAGTAGATACCAAACAGGAGAGGACCCAGGACTGAGCCCTGTGGTACTCCATTTGTCACTGGTCTGAAGTCGGATTTGGAGTTTGCTACTTTCACAGTGTGGGTTCTGTCCATGAGCCAGTTGGCAACCCATCTTGTGACATAGGGATTTATACCTAGTTTAGTGAGCTTATCTATAATTCCAGAGTGGGAGATGGTGTCGAAAGCCTTGGCGAGATCTAGATAAGTTGTGTGAACCACCTTACCCTCATCTATGACTTTGGTGACTGCTTCAAAGAAGTCAATCAGGTTTAGGAGACATGATCTGCCTTTTACAAATCCAAATTGGGTAGGGTACAGAGTTTGGAGATTACCAATGTCTTTGTTTATGAGTTCCATGATGATACGTTCCATGGCATTGCAGACCAGACTCGTCAGGCTAATGGGGCAGTAGTTCCCAGGGTCCATCGTGGCTCCCCCTTTGTGGAGTGGGATAACTGTCACAGTGCGCCATTCAGTGGGCACAAAGCCTGAGGTGAGGCTATGACTGAACATGGTACTTAGGTAGGGTGTCAGTTAATTCTGTAGTTCGTGTAGAACGCAGCCTGGGATATTGTCAGGTCATATGGATGCTGTGTTCTTGGCCTTGGAGAGTGTGTTTTTTCCCTGTGCAGCCGTGATTACAGGAACTTTGCATTCTTCTGGTATAGAGATGGGCCCTCTAGGGTGTGAGAGGGGGTAAAGTTAGCACTGAACCTATCTGCCAGGATGTTGGCAATATCATTTGGTTCTGTATATTTAGTTCCATTGTGCTGTAACTCAGAGCAGATCTGAGTGTTGCCATTGAGATTCTTGACATAACTATAGAAGGCTTTGTGGTTGTCTTTAGTCAGTGGCAGTTTTGTTTTTGTAACTAGCTTTGGAGGAGTTTATGAGGGATCTCAGCTTCTTACTGTGGTTGACCAGGGCTTTCCTCCAGTCATGGGATTGTATTATTTTTTGCAACAGTTTCTTTCTTCTGTTGTAGAGTTTGTTTATGGCAGAGGACCATCAGATCGGCTTCCTTTTTTTGGAGTGTTGCCAAAGATCATGCAGCCCACCCAGCACATGAGCTGAGAGTTAGAGATGGAGGAATTTACTACCTCTCTGCATGGTGGTTATAGTCATGAAGAGGCCATGGCTGAGTTCTGCATATTGGAGCTGAGTTTCACCACCCCCCAATAATCTCTTTGGAGATGCCACAAATGTTTATGTATTTACCTGAACAAGTACCTGCATACTGGGTAACTGTGCTGTGTAGTGCAGTTTAGATGCAGCATCACTTTTCTTCACAGGAGCATCATGGCTTCAATGTAGAAGACCACCAGTACAAAGTAAGGTAGCTATTATTAAATCCTACCACTACAGATAGTAATACTCATTCACTCACTCTCTGGAATTCAAGTAGTAATGAGAATTATTTATTATGGGTATTTCCCATTGATGTTTTCACAGATGACATTTTATCTGGCTCTTCCACTGTGACTGTTCCACTGCTTGATGCAGGAGATGACTCAGACTCTGACAATGATGGCAGCTGAATTTTGTGTTATAGCCAAGTCATGATATCAATGCTAGATACAGGCAATGTGAAGCCCAGATCCCCAACCCAGTCAGTGGACTTGACTTCTGTTCCTGTGGTATCCACCCCAGATACACAGGAAAACAGAGAAGAACAGGAAGTCACAGACAGGTGTACCTGTGAAGGGATGTGTCAACCTGGAGTGCAGACCCTCCTGGTTGCCACAAGCTCCACTGAGCATGAGGAAAACAGGGGTGGACATCACACCACTGGCTGTACACAAGATGAGTACCATCCCTCCATCCAAGCTATCTGTCTTGATTTCTGCAACCAGGTGACTGTGCCCAGCCATCACAGAGGAACAGGCTAACAACACCACAGTCCTTGCTGAAATGGTAGGTGTTTTATGAGTTTTATCTGATCCTCTGCGGAACTGCACATCACACATATGTGACATCATGGACATGTTCCATAGACAGCCTGCATGACCCAACTCTCCCTGTGCACACAGGCAGCATGACAGTCACACTTCCTGTAGCCACTCCTCCTCTTTCTCTAGTGGTGAGGGACACCATGGAAGGCAGAGCCCATAGTCAGACACACATCATGCCACCATTAACACTCCACTGTCCAGCATGGAGGGTAAGGCATGGACATCCACGAGAGAGTGGTGATTATGGTATAGGCCATATCTCAAAATCGGCACTACTTCCTTTTGGCAAGGATTGGATACTGTCTGAGACTCTACAGAAGAGAAAGCTCCCATGGCTTGGGGTATATATGGAATGGACACACTTCTGTGGATGCCCTGGATCTGTCTGTAAGATCTCAGTATGGTACTGAAACATCTGTTGCATCTGCATCGTAACACACACACACACACACACACACACACACACACACACACACACACACACACACACACACACACACACACACACTCATTCATCAACAAAGCAGAGCTCTCCATGTACATTCACACAACAATGGTGACAGCAATCCCTCCCTGCCCCGTGCACCCTAGTTCACCTCACTTCTGACACCCAAGTTCACCCCACTTCTGACAGCCATAGCAACATGTTTGTCTCAGGTATGCCAATACACATACATTTACCTATGGATGACACATGAAATAATTTGTCCTTCTCACCTGTGCAAAAGATGATAGCTGTGCTCTGCCCTTTGTCCTCTGTTTTGGGGAGCTGACGTCTTTAGCACAGTGAAGTCTACTCAGGCTATGGAAGACCACAGTCTGGGTGACAGTCTGTATGAATCACTTAATTTACTGTTGGCTGCTGTATTCTTTCCCTTAGTTATGAACTAGCCATTGCTTCTTAGCCACTGCCACTGTATACTGTACTCACCCTTTGTCTGGCATAGTTCACCCCTTCAGCCAGCTCCTCATCAGGCTCCTACACTCCATCATTCAGTGCCATAACCAGAAGAGAAACTTCGATGTGGAACATTTTAATGGCGTAAATATTTCATTCACCTTTGGGTTAAAACATAGTTTATAAGGAATAGAGCAACTCCATGGAAACCACAAGCTGTTTCTAAGCTTCATGCACTCACTATGACTTACCCAAGTGTGGGCAACTTTTTCCATTCACAAATCAAAAACAGAGTTGTGACATAGCTGTACATGCTATATTTATGATCTTATTGTAGCAGACGGAGCCCAAGTTAATGTATACAAGTCTAGAATGACAGCCTTCTCATTTGTGATCAAAATATTAAATTATAGTGCCTCAACACATCGATACATAAAAGGTACAATGGCAAGTTGCCAGCCTGAAATCATAAGACACAGATAACCTCAGCACAATAAATTGCAGTATCTCAGCAAAACATGACTCACGTCTTCTTTCCACGGCATATTCATCAATGTACCAAAGGGAGAGAAAGGCAGAAAGTATAGCAAGTTGTGAATGACTTGATTAATATGTACTTGATCTACAATTCATTTTGCAACAAATAAAATGATGAAAACACTGTTTCTGGATAGATAATTTTGCTTCCCTTTACATCCCTCATTAAACTGAAGTTCTAATGCAAGAACATGTACACAGTGTATGCGGGGGGGGGGGGTATTTCAAGGTCATCAGACTCAATTGCCAAGTAATCAAAAGTGGTCATGTTATTATGTACAATAAAAGGGTTAATGTGCTTAAATGTAAAGCTGGGAGATAGCTTTGCATTACTTTAACTTAGACTTATCTCTGTGCAAATTACTTAAATTCTTTATGCTAAAAATGCACCCATGATCTTGGTTGGACAAATGAGTTAGCTAATCATATATGAAATAAGAATACACAAGCTCAGTGTTAAGGCTACAGTTTTGTGCTGTTATATCATCTGTGTCTGTTACCCTATTTATGTTTAAATGGGTAGGTGGGACAAGAAATATGCCAAATATGGAGGGGACATGGATGAATTAATTAATGTAATAAGAAGTGTGCCAAAACACATCCTCCAACTAACTGAATAGAAAAAAAAATGTTATTATACAAATACCACACCAGGTGTCCACTGAAAAGAGAATACAAGCCTAGTGGGACGAACCTGGTCTACAAAAGGATAAATAAAAAATATGCCCATAACAGCAAGTCTGACTGAGACTAGAATTTTTATAGGTTATATGGCCAGGTTCAGGAAGAATACTCTTTGTAAACTACATGAATAAATATTAAAAATGTGCCACATTGTAGCCATTTTAGACCAGAATAGCCATTTTATATTTTATGGATACAACTTCTGTTTTGTGACAAATACATACAGAAGCGGTCACAGCAGCTATTATAATGGATATTTTAATATGGCTTAGTGAAAAGGCAAACTGTACATCAGCACCCTGACTGTAGAATGAACGTTCTCCAGCAGGGTATTAACGTACATTTTATGCCCACTGAGAAATGAGTCCACTGCTTCAAAGCAGCATATAACGCTGCTGTAGAGCTCGGACTGCAAAAAAACTAACGGCTGCCATTACTTTACACTCTCTAAGCAGTGCTTTTGCTGTTTAGCAAGTGTAAAAAAAAATAAACAGAAAAAAAGTGTGTGTGTGTGTGTGTGTGTGTGTGTGTGTGTGTGTGTGTGTGTGTGTGTGTGTGTGTGTGTGTGTGTGTGTGAGTGTGTTTATATTTCTGTATGTGTGTGTGAGTGAATGCATGTATGAAAGCAGAGGAGACTGTGTGTGTGTGAGAGACAGAGACAGAGTGAGAGTGGTCTTGTGTGAGTGAATGTGTTTAAAAGCAGAGGAGACTATGTGCTTGAGAGAGATCGAAAGAGAGAGAAAGCGGTCTTCTGTGAGTGAATGTATGTATGAAAGCAGACGAGACTGTATGTGAGATAGAGAGTGGTCTTCTATGCATAGCTGTCAACTGTTCAAATTTTCACAGAATGTCCAGACTTTTGCTGCATATTTTTTGTCCGTTCCTCATAAAAATTGTGGTTTTCTAAAGTTTTGTGGCAAATCAGTGAGAAGTGACTTCACTAAATAATGACAGTCATTTGAGTTTCATGCTTTATATCTGTCAGAAAAGGCATTGTAATACAAGACCTTTTGTCTAAGTTTATAAGAACAATATTTAAAATTTGTCTCTATTTTTGGGGCTTTGTCCCCTCCATTATTTTTGGCTTTGTCCAGATTTTTTGTGCTAAGAGGTTGAGAGTTATGCTTGTGTGAGTGATTGTGAGTATGAAACCAAAGGAGACTGTGCGTGTGTGTGTGTGTGTGTGTGTGTGTGTGTGTGTGTGTGTGTGTGTGTGTGTGTGTGTGTGTGTGTGTGTGTGTAGACAGAGAATAGGCTCTCTGTAAAAAAAAGAGACCGTATGTGAGAGAGCGAGAGAATAGGCTCTGTAACATTGTTGTGTTTTACTTACTTTTTTTAAGTACTATATTATTTTTATATATTTCTGATGTAAAATACTTCCTCCAATACCATTAACATATACTACAGAAAGTTTGAAACATTATTCGGATAACTATTTTACATAAAATATATATAAAAAAATATAGCATTTAAAAAAATAAATAAGTAAGCAAAACACAACAATTTTACAGAGTCACTTCTCTAAGCACAATAATGCCCTCCAGGGTGTATGTTAATGTGTAATTAACGCCCTTCCAGGGGTGTAAAGGCCCTCCACCCATGGCATTGGGCCTCATAACACCCCTGGGCATGCGTTAATTACACATTAACACATACCCTGTTGGGCATTATTGCTTACTTAACCACGATACCTATAACAACTCAACATTTTCAAACTGCTTATTTTTTTTTAATTTAAATAGAAACTGCACAAGTTGTACATACCAAGGCACACACTAACATGAATTTAGTTGAGGCTCCCTCTATACTTCCTAAAAATCCTTTTAATTTATGCCGAAATTCTAACTTGTATTTGACTTTTGTCCTAACTTATCAAAATTAAATTATTCTGTTTTTAGTCCTACTCAGGTCTGAAAATAAAACAATGTGTTTTGGAACTAACATGTACCACTGTGCAACAGATTTGCCCTCAATAGGTGGCATTTCAAATAATAGCTGTAAGCACCTTACCAGCTACATTAAATGGCTGTTGAAGCTGTGGAGCTTTCCATTGACTTGAATTGTAGGGAAATCATAAAAATATGTTCAATTCTGTAGTTTTCCCTAATACTATTTGAAGTGTCATCACATCACATGACTTCATTACAGTATAGTCTTTGGCCTGTGCAGGTGTACTTTATAGAACTTTATTTTATAGAGCTTTAGTTAACATTCCCTGTGGGTCATTTACGAGGCAGTAGGCTTTCTTTTCCGGTTTCTCATAGACTGTAATAGAAAGGAGGCAAATATCCAGGTTTTCCATAGTTAAAAGAGAGGGAGGGATAAAAAAAAGAAAACTTTTGCAGTCAAGGCATGATGTAGAATTCAGGTTGGGGTTTATAGTCAAGAACTTCACCCCTACACGGTGCTAAATAGCAACAGCCCCTAGTGTGTTGTGGCTTATAGCTGCTCAGCTATGTTGCATGGCCTGTACCGAGATGGTAGTCTGAGAAATGAACTGTACAGTAAAATAGAGCAACTATATTGTGTGAAGAAGTAGCATTATGTAGATTCAGTGGAGGAGTTAAGTTACCAAAGTGCATGTGATGGGATTACCTGACATCACAAGGAAGGCAGGTAAGTCTGCCTGAGCATGTGCAAGTTTATGCATGCTCACATGTGTAACAAAGAATTGTATTGCTGTCACAATGCAGTTGCAGGTGGCTCAAGGAATGCAAATACAACAAAGTGCTACCCCAATTCATCTTACAAATAGGAGGAAAGGGGAAGATAGGAATGTTAGAAATGGACACTAATAAGCAAAGTAAAACACGTAACTGTAATCAACCCAGTTGGGGGAAGAAGGGCATTTCTATGTGGTGAAGACCAAACATTTGTAACACAAGAAGCTGAAAGGTAGGAGGAGAAGATAGTGAGATATGCTTGGGGAAGAACAAAGAAAGAAATGTGGGTAGGAAGGGTAGATAAACAAACATAACATGTATACGCAGACAGGGTTGGTATGGAGACAAATGGTGCAGTGAAATGATGGTGGTCATAGACACACTGAAGATGAACTTGGACAATACAGAAGGTATGGGACATGACATATTAGGTAGAAAAATAACTCAGTGATGGATATGGCATGTACATGGTAAATGCCAGTCTAACCTAGAGGCCAACCCTCACAGATCTCAGCCACTTCTGTGGCTGTCATCATATGTAGACCTTGCATCCTCTGCCATGACAGTTGGGAATTGTTGGTCACATGACTTAACCAACCATACCAGGAGGTACTCAATTGTGGCTAGACAGGTGTCTTCTACTGGCAAACCTCGGACAACTCCAACCAGTGCAACACCTACTAGAAGTTCATGAGAGAATTGTCTGAACTACAACAAAAAAGGAAGCCTCAACTGTCCTTCTGAAAATTGGTCATGAAGGGTACAAGATAGCTGTCTACATTGCTTTCAGCTTGGTCACTACTATCCACCTACTGAGTGACGGACCTGGTGATCACTCATGACCCAGTATAAGAGACATTGGCTGGTGCAGGTTGATGTGACTGTTGCCCCTCCTCTGCCACAATAAAACGTGGGCCTGCAGAAGGAACAGAAAAAAGAAAACTCATTAAGTCAAACAAAAAAGCACTTAACATTACATATAATAAAACACTGTTCTTTTATCCATTTTCTGCTCCTGCATTTTTAATTTATTGGTTTATTTTTTGTTATAGTTGTTTTTGATACATGAAATTGCAGCTGCACAGTACACTAGTGCACACGGCATATGTAAGCTATTGTCTTGCATCCAGCAGCATTCCTCCATGTTGGCACTCTGCTTCTCAAAACAAGGTAGAAAAAAATTAGTACACTTCTGGATCTGTTAACAGAAAAAAAAACAGAACAAAGCAAAACAAAGCAAAATAGAAATGCTTACAGTAGAATTCTAACTCTCTTTCCCTAATCTCTGCGCCTCACTTTTGAAACACGTCAAGGTGGTGCCACTGCAGGTTGCTGTGATTATGCATGTACTGATGTACTGCTCATCAGAACAAGTAATGCTAGTGGCATTACTCAATATCCTGACAAGCTCATGGAGCATCCATCTTTTACACTGGGCCAAAGAAATGACCCTGCAGTCAGTCTTCAAAGTCCAAATAGAAGGACAACAAGAAGATGTTGCTCTTTGTTTGAACCCAAAGCAGGAATCCTACTGCTTCCACAGCACCTGAGGTAGCCTTGTCAACTCAAGCAGATTCACTTGAGGAATAAAATGGTAAACTCATGTGCATGGATGCATGTTTGGCTATTGCATGATATACATAATAGTGAATAAATGGGGCACTACCAAAAAACCTCTGTTGCACAGAGCCATAGTAATGCAAGCAGTACAGCCTCCATGTGTGATCATAGTGTGCATGTGTCCCTAGCGCAGCGATGAGCATGAGAGCATTGCATTATGTTAATATTTCAGATTTAGACATGCTAAGTGTCCTCACTAACATAACTATCACAACAAGAGACCATTATTAGCATAGTATAAAGCATTTGCACCATTTTGTGTGAGAACAGTTTAAGATGAGTGACTGTGGAATCAGAACTTTTGAATATACAACTTTGGATTTTGAGACAGACATACCAAAGAAAGACAAGATGCCTGGTAAGGTATCCATGCATTGTTATCAACACATATGGTGTATGGAAGCAACAGAGACACAGAAGAAGTGGTTATGTAGGTGTTGGGACACAGCTTAATGGCATACTTTCATTTCTCTCTTTTGGAGGGAACACCATAGTCTATATGTGTCTAGGTTGGACATGCCACACAAAGCACAATGTCTTCTGTACATAGGATGAGGCACTGAAATGCATTTTAAAGGGGGGACAGGCTTTGCAGAGGACTACAGGAGCTCAATGTGCTGATACAGGAAGGGATGTCATGATAGTGTGCCATTTTCTGCTGATTGTACAGTAAAGGAGGGGAAGATCACAGTACTATAGTGGGCAACTAAGTGGCCACCAAATGGGGGAATGTGGCAGTGTACATATGTACAGGACCTCTACAGAAAATCATGCATATACACACTGAACAGAGTGTGTAACCCACAGGTGTAGAGGTATTGCCAAGGGCCCTCAAGAGAGAAGCAATATAGGTGTGTAGGCTGCATTTTAAGTAATTGGAAACATATGTATAAAAATATTAGCTGACTTCTGATTCCTCTGAACTACAAAGAAATGAGTGTGTTTTACTCCTAGCAAGCCTCCCTCATACCATCATTTCTAAATACTGTAATTATGTGATCACAGGATTATGAAGTTCAGGTGAAACCTCCCTACTCTGCTGTTATGTGAACTCACTCACACTACCTGCTGCTGTTCTATTAAAGCACTGTCTATCAATAAATCCCTGCACCCACTAAATGTCCAAAACATACCCACCCCCCAAAAAACTTACATCTGAACCCTATAAAAATGCAGCAAACAACATATGTATTGTAGCAAGTGTATTCAGTGGATATACTTTTATTTCAAGCTCAGTTCACTTACTGTAAAAATGTTAAACTAAAGCTCACTTTTAACTCAACAGAAAACAACGTCACTTCACTTATGTTGACTTACAGTTCAGTTCTGCATTTGTTAGTCTACTTTAAAGTCATTCAAACACAAGATTCCTTATAATTCAAATTAAACCCTGGTCAAACTGTCTTGCACTTCTAATATATCCACAGCTACATTCCTGGTACTCCTTGAGGAATTCCAGACTTAGGCTTCTGGTAGTCCTCAAGTAGACCCATGGGTTTTCCAGTAATTTTTCTGGTATTGTCGCATCTTCTCATTAAGATCCAGCAAGTGTCTGTCTTCTTAACTATGAAAGACTTATTTGTGAGCGGCCAATGTCTCTAACATTATGGGCTTCGAGACCCCCTTTTAACAGCACTTTCCCAGATGCTTTACATTATACTATGTAACTATAGGTTTTAGTATATTGTCTATGTACACACACTGCCATCAGATTTTTTACCATAACATATTCTCTGGAATTCTGAAACATGAATTCCAAGACTGAGCCAAGTCAGCTGCTGTTTACTATTTGGGTGCAGCAGCTCTAATGCCATTAATAATTACATTGAAAAAGCTCAGTGAAGATAGCAGATAATTACAAAACTCACTCATGGTCAGGGCAGAATTTGCAGTGAGAGATCATAAGCCCCAGCGATGGTAATGCACCAATGAAATCTTGGAAATATAGCACATGTAAGCAGATTTATGCAGCTCAGCAAGTTTGCGTGAGCACAGAAGCAAAAACACAGGAGACGACGCTATCTCTCTTAAAGGGCCCGCTGCACTTATTTAGTCTTTTTTGACCAGAATAATGGTGGAATTGGAAGTGTATGTCAGCATGGGAAAGGGAAAATGAAACAAAGGGAAACAAATAAGGGAAACTTCTGAGGAATGAAAAGAATGGGAGTGGGAAAGGTAGGATAATTTACTAAATAGCAAGAAGGTAAGGTGGGGAAGGAAGAAAGGAAAGCTGAAGGAAAGCTTAGGGGGCCAGGGTAGGTAGCAGGGTCACATGCACAAGCATGAACCACAGACAAGACTGACAGGAGATACTGACACACTGAGGGAGAAGGAGAACAGTGGATTAGAAGATATCAGACAAATGGTCACAGGGAAGATTGGACATCAGACAAAGGAGGGTACAGACACAAAAGGGACGAGAACAACCAAATGAGGTATATGGAAGGTATGACATCCAACATTACTCTGCCCAAGTCAGACCCATTGGGAGTCTAGACACCACATTTTGCACTCCCACCACTGGGCATGATAATATGCCAGGTCAATAACAACTGCAGGAGTGTCATGAGAAGACTTCAACAAGAATAATAGAACTCCACAGATACAGACATACACAACCTGATAAATCCAACTTCTATAAACCTAATCACTTGTCTGTGCAACTTCACTGCTTGTGATTATATGCTGAAGTCATGTGTTGTAAGAAGGATTAAATACAGTAATGCCACTGCAGGGGGAATATTCAGGCATGCTTTCACCTATGTACTATAGACCCCCCCCCCCCAATGCTGAACCGTAATGTTTACAGAATCAAAGTTCATGGGTAGGGAATAGAACCCACATCTTTCTAAATGTGCTATCTGAGCCACTCTGGCAACAGTGCTACAACTAAATATCCAACAATGAACAAGCACACATAATTAACTGAGTACTGCAATGGCCTAACTGACTTAAACAGCTGACTGGCTAAGCACATTAATCAAGTGGTGATAACATACTCCCCATAGTTAAGCTGCCTAAGAAGTCTGTTGTAGCTTGATGAGTCAAATATTTACTGAGAAGGGGACAGAAATAATCCTGAATGAACATTAGAAAACAGATGTACTCACCCATGCACCTGCAAAGGTGGGACAACTTCCCCTGGTACTGCTGGGCAATTTCAGTTATAGCTTCCTGGGCTGTGGAACATAAGTCCTGCACACTCCAGACTGGCAGGATAGGATAAAAATATATTACATCTTAGGAGCTCCCACTCTGAACTGCTTTTTCTATCAGCAAAAAAGGCCTAGATGACACCTCTTCAGATCACTGAAGAGTAATGTAGTAGTGCCTGCACTGCTCGCCAGTTTGGGGAATGCCAGTGGCATCACTAACCACCCTGGTTGGACACTGCCAGGCATCCACCTAGAGAACTCCATAGGCGTCCCCCAGCAAATGTTCCCTTTGGTCTCTTTGAAGTAGGAAACAAAAGATTTACTGGGGTGCCCTGCAAATACCAGTGCTATCTGAAACCATACTTACACAGTAAACCTCATACCAAAGAATAATGTATAACATTTTGCTATCACCAAGTCACTGGGTTCAACATGGAAGATGCCATTTTAAACATGGGCAAGGAAGGGATACAAGGTGTGAAATA
Source organism: Protopterus annectens (assembly GCF_019279795.1). Lineage (NCBI taxonomy): Eukaryota > Metazoa > Chordata > Ceratodontiformes > Protopteridae > Protopterus > Protopterus annectens. The sequence continues at coordinate 1,438,419,770 of NC_056743.1, read as the reverse complement.
TGACAGGCACAGTTCAGCCTTACAGAATCTACTACTACTATAAGAAATACAGTGGTCTTTAGTGACCTGATGTCTAGCAGGCTTAACCAGGGAAGTACAGGGAACCTCTGGCCAACATGAACAAGCCAACACATGGGCCATGTACCTCTGTGGTGCTCAGGCATGTGCACAGCTTTGTGTAGACCCATACACAAACGTCAGAGACATTCAAACCAGGTTAACTGCTTGAAAGTTAGCTGTGCTCACCACTATACCACATAAACAGCATTGGTGTATACCATTACAGCTTCATTCTACATCTAAGTGTGACTGTGGGTGGCTATGTCACTATGAAATGGGGCCATAGAGGGTATAACACAAGTGGGTACCTATGGAAGGGTGGATGCACAGGTGTACTCCATGATAATGTGATGTTTTGTGGTTTGGGTTACCTGTGGCAGAGCTGTTAACTCCATGGGTTAGGTTTGTGTGTGCTGGGGGGGAGGGGGACTTGATAGTGGTGTTTCTGTGCCTGTTAGTGAGAGAAGGTTGTACAGTTTATTCCTGTGTCTGCATATTAGCATGCCCATCTGGGTGTAGAGGATGGATGTTACACACTAAGTAGTCTAGCCTAACAAGCTGTCCTTACTGGCATATTCACATTATGTGTTCTTTCTCCATACAGCAATATGCCTGGCAAAAGGAAATGAAAGGAAGTGTATTTTCTACCATGCAAAGAAAGAAGGGTTGCATCAGGGCAGCAGTCTCCATAGCCCACAGCTGCTTGGGCAGGAGAATGTTGACCAGCCATATCATAGCTGTGCTTGTTAGGATATTCAAGCAGATGTTAATATTGTCAGTGGCTAAGATCATACCTTGAGCTTTACTGGAAAAGTTCACCTCTGCCATGGACTACAGTGAGGAGAAGGTTAGCTTGTTTTTGCTTTCTTATATTTTGTATTGCTTCATTAAGTTCCTCTGTTTTTAATATTGTGTTTTCTTTACCTTGTATTTTACTTGTATTCTGCATTAAATTACATATTTAAATATGGAAAGAGACCAAAACTGTGTCTCCAGGGTTGCCACCTTTTAACAAGGGCAAAGTGGGACATGGGGGTGTGCTCAACAGGATAGAGGTGTGGCCAACATGACACTGGCCACACCCCCACCACAACATCACCAGAATTGTTAAAGGAGATGCAGTATTAGTTATGGATGCAACATTGTGACATTATAGCATACTGAAAATTCAAACCATTTAAATGAAGTGAACTATTACTGCAAACACACACTAATCAGTTGTAACAATAAATAAACTTTAAAGGAATAAAAAACACACACTACTCATTAAGCAGACACTTGTTTATTTAAAAAGTAAAATTCATAAACCAACCATTGCTATTCAGAAAGAAAACTTAAAAAAATCTACATACCACATACAAGCCAAGTATAAAATTAAGACTTTTTATTGTCAATTAAAGCTAAAGCAAAGAACAAACACAAAACTACATAGCCTAGTACTACATATGCACCCTAGCAAATTAATGCTAAACAAAGAAAAACACAAAATTATGAACTGCACCCTAGTACTTTATACTGCTCACTAGTACAATAAATCACTTTTTTTTAAAAGTGTATTTTGAATTTGATTTTATGGCTTGAAGAAGGGCCCAATTTGAAACAATATTTGAGTAAAAGTCACAACATTTCATCCAGTAATTTACACTCATCATTAGTTCAGCTTTTAACAAGTCCACACTACATTGGTTTCGCACATCTGTCCATTTACCTTTCACCAATGAAAAAACTCTTTCTGCAAATGCATTTGAGGGTGGTATAGATAAAACCCTAGCAATTACCGGATAGAGTGTAGTCAGTTCAGGCCCTTCTTTGAAAAGCTTCAGCCACTTCTCTCCTGGGGTCAAGCTTGTGTTACATAACTGTTCGAGAGAGGGCCTAATTGCCAAGTAGTCCCTAAAAAGATAATCTTCATCTACATCCTGCAGACTCAGGGCAGTGGTCACATTAAGCAAGTCACTGAAGGCAAAGGGCTCATTTAGAGATCATTTAGATAGTGTAAACAAGTAGTTGCTTTCAGTATAATCAAACCACTGCTCCAGGTATTTCACTGCTGTCTCCAAGAAAACAATGAAGTCTCTTTTCAGTTTGTTAGCAGAAGTGTTGTCTAATGTGCTCATAAGTGCCCTAAGTTTCCCTCCAAAGAAAGCACCTTCAGCTCTTGCCTGCAGTTTTTGCTTCAGAGAGACCATTACACAAAAAGTTTCCATGGCAGTAAGTGCTGATTTTTCTAATGTAATTATATGTTCATTAAAATCAACAAGAACAGCACAGAGAAAGTGCAAATAGTACTGGTGCAGCATAGGCAATTCATTCTCACCATGTTCATTAGCTGAAAAGTACTGCCATATCTGCCGGGGGGTCTCCTCTTCTCCCTGAGAGAGGAAATAGGACTGGAGCACTGGGAGATTTTTCACTACTTATTTAAATGGCTGGGAGTAGTGACAGTCAGCTTGTTGCCACAAAACTCAAAGAAGTCTTTCAAGTCTCTGGTCCTTGTGGCAGAACCGGAAAAGTGGCTGAAAAGTCTCATTACAAATGCTTCCACATCGTATGATAGTTGTGCTGCAGCTTTTTTGGCTGCATTGTGAATGATAGGGGCAACACAGTTAGCCTTCTGGAGTGATGGGCACTTTTGTTTTAATCTGGTATACACACCAGATTTCTTCCCATAGTTCACACTGGCATTATCAGCCCCATAAGCTGAAATATGGTTCTAGGGCAAGGAGTGCCTTTCCATAATGTTGGAAATTTGCTGTGAAATAGCCTGTGCCGATTCATCAGGGTCTTCATAGAAGTCCAAAAGGCCATTCACCACCCCTTCTTCTTTAGAAAAATACCTCACAACAAGGGGAAATAATTTTATGTTCCCCTTGTTAGAAGCATCTGATGAAATTGCAAATTAAGTACCTGGTTTTTGAAGGTCATGCAGGAGGCATTCCAATGAGAGTGGTCCCAAAACATTTTCGACTATGGCTTCAGCCTTGGTTCTGCCACAAGATAGTTTCTTTGCAGTGTCTGAGTCACTGTACAACTGGCTGGCCAACTTTACTGCACAGTCCAAGCTGTTATACGAAATATTGTGCTTAACAGCATGGAAAACCTCAGAGGCTTCTGCTGCAATGATCCTAAGTTCTGGTCCCTCAAGGTTTGCGTTCCTTGCCCACTTTGTCATCAGGTGAGTGGATTTAGCTTGAAGAATGGCAGTCTTATGTTGTTCAGTTGCCTCATGTCATGCGACATCATTTCTTCCACCGTGGGTCACTAGAAATTCTCTCTTGCAGTACCTGCATAATGCTTTGACATCAGTGCATCTCTCGATCCAGTCAAATTCTGTTTTCCAAGCGTCCTGCCACTTGCACATTCTCTTGCTGCTGGTTGACTGTGATGAAACTGCTGCTCTCTTCATGCTTGAATCTGTACTTACCTGATATGCAACATATTTACCAACACTGTTAGTAGGGTTCAGTAACATACTGCTGCACAGCACAAATGAACTGGCTTAATTGGCACACAAAAAACTGGCTCGAAAAACATTGGCACACGAAAGAACTGGCTTGAACAACATTGGCACACAAAAGAACTGGCTTGAAAAACATTGGCACGCGAAAGAACTGGCTTGAAAAACATTGGCACATGAAAGAGCTGGCTCGAAAAACATTGGCATGTGAAAGAAATGGCTTGAAAAACATTGGCATGTGAAAGAACTGGCTTGAAAAACATTGGCATGCGAAAGAACTGGCTTGAAAAACATTGGCATGCGAAAGAACTGGCTCGAAAAACATTGGCATGTGAAAGAACTGGCTCGAAAAACATTGGCATGTGAAAGAACTGGCTTGAAAAAACATTGGCACACAAAAAACTGGCTCGAAAAACATTGGCACATGAAAGAACTGGCTCGAAAAACATTGGCACACAAAAAACTGGCTCGAAAAACATTGGCACACGAAAGAACTGGCTCGAAAAACATTGGCACACCAAAGAACTGGCTTGAAAAACATTGGCATGTGAAAGAACTGGCTGGAAACACATTGGCATGTGAAAGAACTGGCTTGAAAAAACTTTGGCACACAAAAGAACTGACTTGAAAAACATTGGCATGCGAAATAACTGAGGAATGGGGCAAAAAAGAGTTTACAAACAGTTTGAAAAAGGTCAAATAGTAAATGAGGTAATGTAGGGGGCATTTTGGCCATTGAAAACTAACATTAATGCAGCTTGTAGAAAATGAAATGCATTATTTTTACCACTGAACATGCCCACCTCACCCCACCCCTCAAGACAAAAAAAGTTAACCACATTCACTGAACCAAAAAACAGTAAAATGAATGAGAATGCACAGTGGATACCATAGACCTAATTTAGCTTTTGACCACAGCAGTTAAGAAATGTATGGCACTAATTTACACAGCGCAATGATCTAGTAATGAACATGCCCAACAGCAGCACTGGTCGTAATCGGATTATAATGAAAACAATAAATAAGTATGTTGAAGACATCACTAAAACACAAAATACAAACTTTGCTACTTATAGACACAAACTAGCCTGTAACAACGACATGGTTTAGCACAATCCCAAATACATTGCATTAACTTCTGAGCATCCATCCACAAAAAAAAAATAAATGGGAAAAAAGTCCATAAACATTTTAACTTTTAAAAATACGTCTTGCAAGAGAAGTAACATAAACTACAATGTACAGCAGACTCCATGGGCTCCTTTTACCTCAAAACATAGCAATTAATCCAGCACAGCAATGCAATAAACAGGCCCAAGTAAAAGCAACACACCCATATTCACATTACAAGCAAAGCAGTACATTTTAACCTTATTAAAAATGCATAATAAATTAAATGCACACATTTACAAGTATAAATGAAAACAATCTTGAAACAGCTTCGGCAAATTGGCAACATGTACCTACTAGAATAATAAATGAATTACATTAACTGTTAACATTCCCCCTCAAAAGGTAGACTTGTACCACATAGACATGGACTTGCAGGAACAGGAAAAATTACCTAAACAGTATATCGTAACTTCCTGAAAACAGCATTAAAGTGCACACATTTCCATACAAAAAAGTGCAAACTATGCTCGAACATTTCCTATCTGCAAAGTAAGACAAACCAGCTCGTTGACTAGGAAAAGGAGTTTAATCCACAAAGTAGCACCAAAACAGCTGAAGTCCACGAATAAAATCCACGAGTAAACACCAGGTGGAATCCAAGCAAAAAAATAGATAAAGCGCTTTTCGTTTGTCTAATTGCAAACTTCCTCAGAACATAAACAAATGATCAATGAACAAGTCCTTTTAAATAAAAAAGTGCGGGAACTCTAATTAACAAATTAAAGCTATACTCACTTAAACACACACTATACAAGTTTACTTCCATCTAATATACAAAAAAAGGATGAATGAATTATTACATAAATCTACAAAACATAATAATACATACATACACCATAAAAGTACTTTAAAAAAAAAAAAAAAAAAAAAAAAATAAACTTTATTCTTTAAATTTTTGCACTTTCTTGGTTGCTTCTTTTTCCAAACAGCACAGTTCTTGGTCTATATAGTGTTTTTCATGGATCGGTTGTATTAATGAACACAAATTTTATTTGAAACTTCTGACAGTTTTTCTTAAGGAAGTTTTTTTTTTTTCCTCTAATTCCTCCCTTAATCTTTTTGTTTTTTATCCCCCCTTTGGAAATCCTGGGCTTCCTGCAGAATAGTAACAATACATTATTTCTTTCTTATCCTCAGTAGTCCACTTTATCATCTGTATGGCTCCTCTTTGGCCTATCCGTTTTTGTAATTTTTGTGGACTTCTACTTCATTCTACAATAAGGGAGCCATGCTCCCCCTGGGCCTGGCCTAGCCCCATTGTAGGAATATTTCTGTGTCTTGAGGATTCAACACTGTCATTTTTTCCAGTCCTGGTACCAGTGCACCTACCAGGACTGGGTACTTTCTTATCCCGGGAATTGTGCACCCAGCTATCTTCTTTATTTTTTAACCTACTTCTGTCCATGATATATGCTATGTAAAATACAGTCTATATATCAGTGCCGTCTTGGTGAGATTTTATGAAAAACAGGGTCCATGTTGTGAAGGCACTCAGCAAGACTTGAGGATGAATTAATTTCTAGCAATACTTCTCTCTTTTTGCTGATTTTTATCATCTCTCCATTCAGCCCCTAATGATACCTTCTAAATAGCATGAAACATGACCTATCAGGCACTCTGGAATTGCTATTCAACTGTAGCCTCCAAGCAGGCTTCACACCTCACAAATGGAGAACAGCAACAGTCATTCATCTGCGCAAAGATGGGTCATCTACAGGCCCTGGAAACTAAAGAACCATAAGTCTCATTAGTTTCATATACAAAGCCATGGAAAGAATTATCATGGAAATGATTGATAATGACATAGGAAACCTTCAGACACTGGACCCAAACCAGTTTTGTTTTGTCAAGGCCAGGTCATACCTACTCAACCTGGTGGGCTTTTTTGAGATGGTCACCAAAGCAATGGATGAGGGCAAAACAGTTCACTCTACCCTGAGCTGGCCAAGGCATTTGACACAATACTCCACTTGGGCATTGTTGACAAACTCAAGAGGAAAACAAATTACACTTTATTCAACTGCTTTTACTGTAATTGTGTTCTTCATATTCTGTTACCTTATTCTGCCTTGCTGCTTGCTAAGTGTGGAAGTGTTTTATTCTGCTGTATTTATTACTGCTTGTTAGTAGCCTGCTTAAATTTGTCTGTTATTCTAAGCCTCTTAGTTTTGGTTTTAGCACTTGGACTTCAGGCCAGTTATTTTACATTTAAGAAGGTTTTTGTGGTCTACACTCTTGTGGATAAACCCTTATCAAAACTCTCTCTCCTTAAGTCTATCCAAGTTTCAGAACACTATGTCTGGACAATTCCCATCAGTTTCCACTGCCAGCCTGGTCAACATGGGCTTACTGAGACAGTGTAGTAATTACCTCATGTTCACTGACAACCCTCTTCTCCTAGCACATAATTCTTCTACTTGTGATAAATGCATTTATATCAGTAACCTGGAATCCATGCTCTCTCATGCCACAGTCAGTACTCCCGACAAAGAGAAGATTCCCAGCACAAACACCATGCCACCCACATCACATAGTCAAGCACAACATGCACCCACCTATGCAGAGGACCTCAATAAAAACTTACCTAAACAGCAGATACTTCCCAGTGTCTCACAAACATAGCCCATAAGGCATAACAATAAATTCACACAGCCCATAAGGCATAACAATAAACAAAACATGCTAGACATTGGCAACTCAGTTGTGAGACACATCGATGTCTCACTCACTAAGCTTGACAAGGAGAAGATCATGGTCAGTTGTCTGTCGGGTGGCAGAATCTGCCACATCATGCAGGCACTTAAGTCTATCCACAACAGGTACATGTATGACCCTGTCATTGTCCATGCTAATGTGAATGACTTGAGACTTATCTCCCTGGACTATATGTAGAGAGACATGATTGATCTCTCAGAGTATGTGTCCCAGGCAGGTATGAACCTAGCCCTGAGCAGCATCTTACCTTCACCAAGAATACCACAATACCAACAAAAAGTAATTGACTTCAACAATTGACTTAGTTTCTGATGTCATTCCAAGGAGATCCAGTACCTGTCAGCCTGGGATGACATGGTTGACAGGCCTTGATGCTTTGCCAGAGATGGCCTCCATTTGTCACCCCTGGGATTCAGGATTCTGGCCAAGGTTCTTGCCTCCCCCATTATGTCTTTTTTAGGCAATGTCCCAAAGACAAACCTTCCAACATAAAAGATCTGTTAAAAAGCTAACTGAAGATCATGCTGCTTAATGCTAGGAGCCTTAACTTGAAAATGCAATCACTGGAGGCTCTTCTCACACTGGAAAATGCTGACATCTGTACAGTCATGGAAACATGGTTCAAGGCTGCGAAGAGCACCTCTGCTTTACCAGGCTATACCTCATTCCACACATTCTGACCCCAAAATAAGGTCGGGAAGACTAAGGGTGGTGGAGTCTCTATTTTCATTAAAGACAAACACACCTCCACACCTGCCAGCATGATGAAATAGAATTACTCCAGGTGCAACTGACAATTGGCAAGACACTCATCCAAGTTATAGCCAGCTATAGACCCCCTCCATGACTCAGGACACCCACTCCTCCTACCTGGACCTACTTGACTCTATCAAGGTACCCCCTAACACCCTGATCTTGGCGACATCAACTACCCCACCATAGTCTGGGTGAACTATTCCTGCTTTAATACACTCTCCCAATGATTCCTTGACTTCATCAATTCTAATGCACTAGATCAGCTTGTCTCATCCCCCACAAGGGGAGATAACATTCTAGACTTAGTTTTCACCAACATAGGTGACCGCCATTCCACCCCCATAGTAAGTTCTTCCCTATTGAGATCAGACCATTGGTCTGTCTCATTCGAAGTTTCTATCCCATCCAACCCCCTCCCTCAGCCGTAACTAGGCTAAAAAACTTCTCAAAATATGACTACAACCTCCTAAGGGAGGGTATCAGTAGCTTCACACCACCACTACCCTCAGAGGATGCAGACAACTATGCTGAACAGTACACCAGTGTAGTATACAAGCACCTGTACAACTACATGGAGTCAGCCATACCCAACAGAACTAAAACCTGCTCCTCAAAGAAACACAAACCAATCTGGTGGACATCCTCTATCAATGGGCTTTACAACAAAAGGAAGAAAGTGTTGTCCAAGGGTAAAAAGGCACAAATTCCCCAGTTGTAAAATCTCCCTCCTTAGCCTCAGCAAAAAAATTTAGATCACTACTAAAAACCTCCAAAGCCAGTTATGAATCAAAACTAGCCCCTGAAACCAAAAGTAACCACAAAGCCTTTTTCACTTACATCAGGAACCTCTGTAGCAAAGCCTAGGTTTGTTCCAAATTAGTTATTAACAGTACCACTTACACTGATCCTGTTGACTTAGCCAACCTGCTAGCAGATAGATTCAGTGCAAACTTCACTCCCCTGCCCCCCAAAGGCCCATTCAACATTCCTGATACTTGTCCTGCACCTCACATCTCCATAGATCAAGTGTTAAAGGCTCTATCTAAGGCAAAGAGCACAGCTTCCATGGGAACTGATAGTATCCCAGGCTGTATTCTACACCATCTCCAGCAAGAACTAGCCTCACCATTGAGCACCCTTTTCAACCATAGCCTAAGTACAGGCTTCATTTCAGCAAAGTGGAGAACTGCCATTGTTATCCCCTTGCACAAAGATGGTGCCACTACTGCCCCTGAAAACTATCGCCCCATTAGCTTGACAAATTTGATCTGTGAGGCCATGGAGTGTAGTATTATTATGGACCTCATTAACAAGGACATAGGCAATCTCCAACCACTTGACTCCACTCAGTTTGGATTCATCAAGGACAGATCTTGCCTGTTGAACCTGGTTGACTTTTTTGAGACTGTCACCAAGGCCCCGGATGAGGGAAAGTCCAATATATACAGCTTACCTTGACTTGGCCAAAGCCTTTGACATAATCTCCCACCTGGGCATCTTTGAAAAGCTAACACAACTTGGCATAAATCCTCATCTCATCAGGTGGGTGGCCAACTGGCTCACTGATAGGACCCACAAGATCAAACTAGGTGCCTCTACCTCTGACAGTGGACCTATCACTAGTGGTGTTCCCCAAGGATCTGTCCTGGGACCCCTACTGTTTGGCATCTACTTCTCAGAGGTCCAGGCAAAGACAAAAAGCCTGTGGCTGACCAAGTTTGTGGACCACTGTAAGCTGAGGGCTGTCATTGACTTCCCAAATGATGTTAACATACTACAAGATGGTCTCACAGCAACAAATGACTGGTGCCAAAGTCATAGCCTTAAGTTAAAGGCAAAAAATGTATTATCATACCATTCAGCAAAAACACAGCCACTACTGTTTACCACATCAACAGCAACCCCCTAAGCACACAACCCATGGTGAGAGACCTGGGGACACAGGTTGACAACAGTCTCACATTTGACCATCATGTAGCGGCAGTGGTCAGAAAAGCCTTTTACTTGATTCATCTCATAAGTAAAGGGATTGCATCCAGAAAAAAATGAGGTTATTACCTCTCTGTACTCCTCCCTCATTAGGCCAATAATTGAGTACAATGCCCCATTTTGTATGTACCTCTCCAAACACCTGTACCAACAAGAAAGGCCACAGAAATACCTCACAAAGAGAATCCATGGCCTCCAACACCTGTCCTATGTGGACAGGTTCAAATCACTATCACTGTATTCGGTATTGTACAGATTGCTCAGATGTGATCTGCGTCTCTCCTACAAGGCAATCTCGGACCCTGCCCTACTAAAGATGCTCCATATCAGTGAGTCTAACTTCTCATGCATTACCCACTCAAAGGGCCTGAATCTAATATGCGACATCAGCAAAATGTGCTGCAGACAGTTTTGTCTCCCAGAGGCTGCCCCGTCTCTGAAATAGACTATCCATACATGTCAAACAAAGTATGGCACTGACCCTCTTCAAGTGCAACCTTGATGACTGGATAGAAAACCACACAAATTTGTCCCAGGGGTTCTACCTGTGTTCGTAATTGACAGGGTTGACAGGTGTTGATAGAGGTTTCTTTTTTGGGGATAAACTCTTGGCTAGGCTTGTAAGGGCCCCAGGGCCATTTAGCCTAGAAATCTCCTATGATCCTATGATCCTATGTCACCCAGTAAATAGACAGCTGGCTCACAGATGATGTTAGAATCGGGGGTCCACCTCTACAAAGAGGCTAATCACAAGTGAAGTCCCTCAGGGATTGCTCCTGGGAATGATCCTTTTTGGTATTTAATTGTCTGAAGTCAAGGTCAATGTTAAAGGCCTCTTTCTGACTCAATTTGCAGATAATACAAATTAGAAGAAGTCACAGAATCCCCCACTAACACAAATGTTCTCCAGTAAGGGCTAACATAAAAAAAAATAACTGGTGTCAGAGCCATGGACAAAAAATAAAATTCCAAGAAATGCATAATAGCAGCCTTTGGGAAGTCATCCATCCCTGGTAACAATCATATTGATGACACCTCTAAGAGTTGACCCAGTAGTTATGGATTTGGAGACAGACATTAACAGTAATATAGCCTTTGATCATCGCTTGTCTGCAGTAGTGAGGAAATCATTCTATGTTGCACAACTTATAAACAAAGGTATGGCATCTAGGTCAAAGGAGGTCATTGTTCCACTGTATTTGGTGTTCATCAGACTTATCATGGAGTACAACGCCCTCTTTGGTATGCACCTAACCAGGCACATCCAACAACTGGAACATCCCCAGAGGTTCACTAAAAGAATACAGGGCATAACTAATATGCCCTCTGCAGACTGTCTCAAGGCCCTATCCCTGTATTCTTTCTCCTGCAGGCTCTTGAGGGGAGATCTATGTTTGGCATACAAGGTATTGTCAGACCACACCCTGATGGACCTCTTACATATCTGAAAAATGAACAGCACCAGAATTATCAATTCTAAACACTTAAACCTTGCCTGTGATATACATAGGACTTGTTGGACAGACAGGTATTTATCTCAAAGACTACCCCTTCTCTGGAACCCCTTCCCCAGCCATGTGAAGCAAAGTTCCTCCCTAACCCAGTTCAAGTGTAACTTGGACAATTGGAACAAGAAATTCTCCCTTGTTTAGCACCTATGGCTCTAATGAACCCATGCAGCCTGAAAATGCTTCATCTCCCAGGTCCCTGCTTGTAAATATTTCACCATCCAAGTCCCTGCTTACACTTATATTGGGTATCAGAACTTGCCAAAGATTTGAGATACATGTCTAGGTTTAAAAAGAACTTTGTGTTCATTAGCCTAGTATACATCTATGACCCTATACCTATGACCAAGTCAGGCACTGGGCCACCAACATAATATGTGGCACAGAAGAACATGCTATCTGCCTTGCACAGGAAATTAGGGCTATAAGTGGTTGTCCATCACTCCACCCACCACTGATGGAGATGGTGGACTTTCTAGGCTCTCTGTATGGGAGATCATAGTCATCCTGCCCCGGTGGTGTGGCACAAGATTGTGGTGATGAGCTGCAGCATGACCCTCGAGTGTCAGTTGGAAATACCCCAGGTGTGTAGTGTGCCCCTTGTTTTAAAGACATGGGCAATTAGGTTAAGCCCTTTATTAGTAAACATGACACTGATGGTTTATGCTTCCTGTCATTAATTCCATCAGGAATACAAACTGCAAGGGCAACTACAAAAGGTAAGGTTATATTACCCAATGTTGCCACTATTTTCCTTGGTTATTCATTCTGCACTAGGTGGCATATAGAGATGTTGGGTTATACTTTTACTGGGTATTCTGCTTTGGTGTCTTTAAAGGTGATGCTTTCTCTGGGTCCACCACCATGGAATTTCTACTGCCTGATGTGAGAGTGAGGTGTGATTCTAATACTAATGGGGGTGGAAGGTTGTCACTGTTAGAGAGTACAGTCTCAGTGTTAGAGACAGGGACTGTACAGACAAAATACCTACCTCTGCCACGGACACAACCTCTGTGCCTGTGGACACCACCCAAGAGACACATGCCACACAGAAAATACAGGTTGGTCCAGACACATAGTCAGGGTAGTTTGTCACCCCTTTGGCCCAGCCATCAATGTCTGCCACAAGCCCCATAGGATGGCGGGTAGGTAACCACACAGATGTGCATATTAGTGCATTAGATTGTATGGGTATTGCCCTCCTCAAGAACTAGTATCCATAGGTGCAACCCAGTATATGTGTAGAACCATTAAAGAGTTACAGGCTAGTACCACCTCAGCCCTTGCAAAGATTATATGAGTACTACAAGGTCTACAGGATAGACTGCAGTGGTGGTGCTGTGGTAGCGTTGTCACCTCATAGCAAGACGTTGTCCCATTCGATTCTCAGCTAGAGCATCTTCTGTGTGGAGGCATACGTGAATGGGACGTGCCTTTGTTGAAGGTTGTGCATCAGGGCTGGTAACCCGGTACGTAAAAATCCACTACCAATCATTAGCGGACCGGAGTTCTGCTGTGGCGACCCCTAACTGGGAAAAGCCGAAAGAGACAAACAAACAAGGTCTACAGGATACTCTGTGGGAGAACTAGTCCCATATGTGTGACATTTTTGACTTAATCAATCATGTAATGGTGCAAGGCAGGTCCTTCCATGCTTGCATGCAGTGTGGCAGGTGTGGTTCAGAAATCCAAACCACCTCTATAGTCATTGTGAACATAGATGGCCAAAGTCATTCAATGTCACCATGCCAGCACTTCCACAGTGACATCAGTCATGAAGGTACCTACGGGCAGACGAGGGCATCTCTGAGGTTGTGGTACTCATGTCAATGGCACTCATGATCATACAGCACACCTGTATATGACCAGACCCCTGGTATTACCCATGAAACTCCTGGTAAAGGCAGCTTCCATTGCTGGGGAAGCACAAGTGATTCTCATATGCCCTAAGCCTGTTCCATACATTGAACAGCAGTCCTGCAACTTTTGCTGAGACTATATCCCATCATACACAGAAAGGGAGCACTACAGATCACAGTGTCTCACATTCACAGATGACCAGTAACAGTGCCCCCTCCCAAAACATTTTTCAGTAGTCCCCTTCATACCCACATCAGACATACCGAGTCCAGTTGCTCCAAACTTTTCATTTTGTACACAATTCCACAAGTCTGAGAAGGACATTGCAGACTCATGCTCCCTTCCCCACCAGTGCAAATGATGGTTTAGTTTTTATTTATCAGTATTTGTTTATCTAGATTGTCCATCTAGGCATAACTTTCTCCTTTTCATTGGAAGCTCAGGGAGAACAGTATATGTACCAAAGGCATAAAAAGCAGATAAGCAGAATTACATTGACTTGAAGCAATTTAGCAAAATGAATGCAAACATAAACAGAGTTTCAGAAAAAAAAACAAGATTGCATATCAACTGATACATATTTTGTAAGTTGTGAATAAAAACTAATGAGTACAACACTGGTTCAAAACAAAGAAAGTGGAAGTAAAGAAAAGAGAAAGTCATTTGCAAGAGCATTCTTTTAAGAATGAAGTTGAGGAAACAGTTATTTTATTATTATGTTGGTGGAAGTGATAGTTAACACATTGGTGTGCAGGAGGAGCAACGTGTAAAAAAACAAGTTTGAAAGTTGACACCAGAGAAATTGATAGAGGTGTCAGCACAGAAAGTGGCTGGGTCACACATGAGGTGCAGCAGAGGTGGAAGAACAAGGTTTGAGAGTTGAAAACAGAGAAATAGAGGTGTCTGCATAGAAAGGGGTTGGTTTACACATGGGATGCAGTACAGGCTGAAATACAGGACTAGTAGATAAGCTGGGTGAGGTTGGTAGGTGTGTGTGTGTGTGTGTGTGTGTGTGTGTGTGTGTGTGTGTGTGTGTGTGTGTGTGTGTGTGTGTGTGTGTAAGAGGGAGGGAGGCAGGTAGGTGTATGTGTGTGTAGGAGTTAGGCAGCCTCGGTACCTTCAGCTGTCCAGGTTTTTGCAGAATGCCCAGATTTGTGCCTCATATTTTTATTCTGTTTCTAATAAACTTGTGTTTTTCTGGAAAATCCCTGGCAAATCATTGACAACTGAAGTCAGAAAATAATAGCAGACATTTGAGCTTTAGACTTCATATCCATTAGAAAATTTGTACTAATGCAAAACTTGTTCTATTAACTTTTTAAGTTTATAAGAGCAATAATTAAAATGTGTCCTTAGATTTGGCCGTCTGTCCAATCATTATGACAGGTGCATTTTTCAAGGAATTTAGTTTCAAGTGCATTTTCAAGGAACTGTGAGCTTCAATGGAAGAGAAGTTTATTGCTGCTCATGGCAAGTCTGTTTACAAAGTGCAACTGCTTTGTTTAGCAAATGGTATCACTTTTGTGGTATAAAATTTTAAAGGTGTTAGTAGCACAACAGGTAGCATACTTGCATTTTAATGTAGAAGGCTGTGGGTTCTACTCCCACAATACAGTGTTGGATTGCTGATACTGTGTTGCATTTTCAGGGGTGGGGTGCTGAAGTCCTGAATACGTTCTCCTTTGGATGAGATGCCTAGTAACTATGAACCTGTTTTCAGTTTGCCATTCATGCAATATTACCAGCTTACCATTTTTTTAATGTAACATAAGTAGCAATTTATTCTTCAAGAGTACCAGGCACTAAATTTGCAGATGAAACACTGAAATATAAAGTTGTTTGCTAGCCACAACCTTCTCATTAGTTACAGATCTCTTTAAGGTGGAATTATTCAGATGACACAACTTCTACAGAGATTGTGCATATTGACTGATATTGGCAGATTGTAATAACACAAGTTTGAGTGGGCCTTTATGGTTGAAATGTTCTGAATTGGGCAGTTTTGTCATTATTGGTTCATATGTTTTGTTTCATTGCTTACTGGAAAAATGTGCAAAATTATACCTTTAAAACACGCTCTACCGAGTGCTGCTGTATTATACAAATTATATAATTTAATTATTGTATATTAAAATTTAATTATACAGACAGGAAGGTGAATCAAATAATTTTTCCATAGTCCTAAAACTATTCGCAATGCTTTGAAAACAGCCCAAAGGTAAAATTAATCCACCACTAGCCAGATGCACTTTCTTTGAATGTGGGTTTCAATGCTGTTTCAGTGAATGCGGGTTTCAAAGGCAGAGAAGTTTTAATGCCAAGTCTGTTTTCCTTGTGAAACTGTATTGCTTTGTTTAGTTTTAGCAAATGTCTGTTTAGCTTTAGCAAATGTCTATCAGTGTTTGTGCTATAAATTTTGAAATAAATGTTTTAAATTAAATCCAAATATTCTTTAATCATTGTAGAGGTAAAGCAGAAAACAATATGCACACTGAAAATTTTGAACAGTCTTTATGGAAACTGGGGAGAAATAGCCAAGTTATGGGACACTGAAATGGCTGTGTGGCGGGGGGGGGGGCTGATTCTGAGTTGGAGGGTTGATCCAAATGTAATATGTGTATTGCCACCTAAGGGATCTGCCAAAATATTTCCTTTATAAAAGGGGTCCTCCAGCTTGCAAAGTTTCGGAACCACTGCTCTATAGCATTCTGCACCTGTCTCTGTCTAGCATGTTTATCTCATGCTGATGAGTCCTCTATAGCATTCTGCGCCTGTCTCTAACATGTTTATCTCATGCTGATGAGTTCTCCATAGCATTCTGCACCTGTCTCTAACATGTTTATCTCATACTGATGGGTCCTCTATACCTTTCTGCACCTTTCTCTGTCTAGCATGTTTATCTCATGCTGATGGGTCCTCTATACCTTTCTGCACCTGCCTCAGTCTAGCATGTTCATCTCATGCTGATAGGTCATCTAGTGACTCTTCAGCTTGCTCATCCTCTACTGCCTGGTGTGCTGGGAGATGTTCATCCTGTAAATGGCTTCTCTGCTGCACCTGCATGTTAGTTATCATGTTGTGCATCATTGCATATGCAGGGAATATTTTAGCAGACGTGCCAGTGTCATACTGCAGGACAACTCCAGATACATTCAGGCAATGAAAGCATGTCTTTAGCAGCCTCAACACATACTTCTCAATTCCATGGATTTGTGATATGGCATAGTTTTATCCATGGTTTGTCTCACTCTGTGAATTTCAGATGGATGTCATCAAACAGGACACAAAGGTATATTCGGCATCACCAATAAGATGTCCCAGGAGGAATTCACATCTCACAAATTGTTGATAAAGATCACATGTGTGCTATATGTGAGAGTTATTGTAAATGCCTGAGTGCCCTGCAGACAATTTATATGTGATACTCTGTCCATTACAGACCACTTGGCAACTGATGGCGTGATACCCTTTATGATTCACATATGTTCTTCTCAGGTCACTGGGTGGGGCCTTTATTTTAATGCGGGGCCCTAGGGCTTCAGGAAAATGTGATATATTATAAAAAATGCTCAAGGTGTTGGTTCTGTCATCTGTGGTACATGGGAACCACATATGGTTCCTCACATGCTGCAGCATGACATCAAGAAACTGATGGAGAACTCTCAAGGCAGATGCCTAAGATATGTCCACTATGTCCTTTACAGGTCACTAGAAGGTCTCTGTAGCATGTGTACATACAGCCACACATACCTTAATATCCACTGGGACAGTAATCCACAGTTCCCACTCACCTGTAGATAAGGCCAGTACATGTTTACCAGCTCCTTTATGGTGACCCCATTCACATGGTACTGATCTACAATGTCGGTGGCATGAAGGCTATGAAATGTTAAGTGCAGTCAGATGATGAAGAGCCTCTGAGGGAGATAACACACATTGCTGTGTCTCACAATGGCAATAATAACTCGTTGCATATACATATTCATCCATGGACTGTTGCAAAGGTAGCCTGAGGCAGGTTCAGGTGAATATTTTTGTTGTGAAGTTGAAGTCAAGATCTGTAGTTGTGATCTTCATTTTGCAGTCTGCTGCTGGAAGGGCTGTACGGGTTTGTGCCTGTGTTGTGGAGTTATCCTTGTGGACTGTTAACCTTACACCAAAGTGTTGTAAATAGTGCTTATATCTTGTGCAGTTCAGTGTGTAAAGCCAAGTGGGTATATTTTCATTTCATTTTTGTGTCATTCTTCAAACACAACTGGATATTTTGTTGTATTTCAAACTCCTGGAAATTACTGAGGATAATTACATATACTCACACAAAAATGTGTATATATTTGTGTGTGTGTGTGTGTGTGTGTGTGTGTGTGTGTGTGTGTGTGTGTGTGTCTGTACAGAAATAGGTTTCTGCATCTATCTGGAACAAGCAGAACAAATAGCATCTACAGACAATATAGGCCATCTGACTGACAATATGCCCTGGATAGTTCAGTTGGAAATACCAAGCTGAATAAAACAGGGGGGACTGGGGAACTCCTGTCTTCATAGCTTTCCTTTTTTTGAAAATATAGTTCATATCAAAGTATTTTGAATTATTTCCACTGCTTAATCGTTCTGCTTTTCATCAAATGCGCTTCCATATATTGTCCTAAGTCATGTCCCTGTTGGTTTGAGTAGACTGCATTATTTTCATTATTACTTTATGTGCTTGCTTCATTAAAGTGATCCTCTATGTAGTATCTGTAAATGGGCGGTCCTTTGTCCAGCACAGTAACCTGTTTTAAATGCTCCAAGCAAAGCATACATTTTTCTCATGTAATTATCTTGTTCTTTCCTTCGGTTTGCCAAACAGTACAATCTTTTTGCATATCTGTTTTATTGCTTTGGCTCTACTGTAATGTGGCACCTGTCTTGCCATATAAAAATTTAATAATTGTAAAACAAACACAAAACATACTCATTATATTTTTCCAGCCATCTCAACAAAAGACAAACAGTGATTAATTGTACTATAAAGATAAATGCAGGCTTCTGCCAGCTTTGATGGCTAACTTCTAGAATGCTCTTATAAAAAATATGTAGGGGATTTCCATACTGTCTAGAAAACATCTTACTTTCAGTCACTGAATAAAAAAGATTACAAGTCATTAATGGATCCGTTTTAGAACTGTGGCTCTATCCCACTCTGTGTTACATATGATTCTTGTATATACTTTCATTCCTAATCAAGTAACAGGCAAATTAACTAATTTCATTACTTGAACCAACACTTTCCCTGGGATTTATTATCAATCGTGTAGGCTTCGCTTGATACCTACATAATTACAGTGCACTAGCACTATGAGCAGCAGTGAATATGCATGCTGTTCATCGCACTTACACATTTCTCTGCACAGGTCCATGGCTAGCAGCACTGTTGTTGGCCATGAAATGGTCCTGTGAGCACGAGCACGAGCACACAATGTAAACAAAATTACTTGCCTGTAGGCAAAAGTATTATGAAAGCAAGAGCGGACAGCTTATATGAAGTAAAGGGAAGTGACTTCCAATCATGTAGATGCAGGAGATGTGAAACTGGGCTAATTTACACAGAATGCAATGCTAATAGTGCAGGGATGATTTTGAGGAGAGGGTAAATGTAAAAAAATCTATTCAGTTAATGCATTCAAATATGATAATGCCACAAAGAAACGTTTTCAATAGAAAGACAGCCACATTGATGGTAGTAATAAATAATCCCATTTCCAAGTGTTTACCCATGTACATAACTTAAAAATGGACATGCTAACAATGTACGTGAAAGGAACACAATGCAGCATTATAAGAAAGAGGAGTAAATGGGATATTAATGTTCTTAACATTCTAAGTTGAGATAATAGTTAACAAAGACAGTGGATATATTATGGGCCATTTGCATACAGTGCAGTTATTGAATATGACATGTATATGGTTCCCTATTAAGTAAGCGAACGCTTAATATAGTGAATGCTGTTTAATCGACAGCTAAATGGAAAAATGGAAAAATCCCGAAGACAAGGCACCCATGGGGATTGGTAGATAGATACTGGGCCATTTTTGGGACTTTGCTGTTTCCTCCACTGTGGTGCGATCTCGGAGTTGGTATATTTAAGTAGGGGGTGTGGGGGGACAAAGACCCCCACTTTATTTTGGGTTTGGGTTTTTTTGGGGGGGGGGGTTTGTGGAACAGTGATTTTTTTTCCCTGGGAAAAAAATTGTTCTTCCGTGTCTTCGGGATTTTGTGTTTTTGTTTTTTTGGGGTCGATTATACAGCGCTCGCTGTTTTAAGCATTTGCTGTTATAATATACACCCTATGTATATATAGGGAATGTAAGTATGCTAACTGACCATAGTGCTGTATCCCCCACTCCATCCTGTATAAACAAGGCATGATCTTTACAGTAGCTGTGTCACTCACAGCCAAAAGGGACATGTTTTAACATTTTTCATTGGACAACCATAGACAGGGGAGTATATTACATTGATGCATGCCTTAAACAAGCATGCGTTTTATATACATGTGAATCATAAACTGTATCATAATAGCAATCAAAATACATCATAAACACTATCATAATAGCAATCAAAATACACAAGTGGCAAATGACAAAACAGATCTGATGACATCGCAGTACAGTAAACTCTCAGTTAACTGGCACCCATGGGGATTGGTAGATGCCGGATAACTGTAGTTTCTGGTTGCTTGAGAGTTACTATTGAAAATAGGCCTGACTAATACTGTACTCTATACTATTTGTTTGGTTTGACTTGCTTTCAGGTTAGGGAGAGAGGGAATTTATTCCTATCTTCCTTTTTGCAACTCTAAAACTCTAAAAAAGTAAGGTATGTTTCTGCGGGGGGGGGGGGGGGGGACAAAAAGTGCAAGACATGAAAATTGTACTGTATTTCTTCATTTTTTTTTTTTTTTTGCCATTTGCTTGAGACTGCTGGTTGCTTGAGTTCCAGTTAACTGTGGTTTTACTGTAGTTCAAGGTTTCCATTTGTAAATAGAGTGCAGCAAATATAGGATTATACTGGGTATGCTCACAAGACAATACAGCAAACACTGCCATAACAGCATGTAAACAACACAAACACACAAGAAAGTGTCTGAACACAGGCCCAATCTGGCATCATGCCATACAAGAAGACATGTTATATAAGTCCCTATGTGCAGTAAAGCTTTATAGTGTGAAGAAAACAATTACAACAATACATAAATGTTTGGAATAAGGCATGCAATTCAGTGAATTCTTATTTGGAAATTTAGTAATGCCTGTGAGCAATTAATGACCATTTGCATCTTGCCAGACATGAATACCTGTGAGGACAGATATCACAAAGATGTGTATCAACCTGAGACTTCACAGAAACAGGCATACTGTATACATCTTGACACATCCACTTAAAGGACTTACAGCACTTTCCTATTGTAATGGGCATAGATCCCATAACATGGAGACTGATGCCTTAAAAATGTTGCCCTCTGATTGTGCAATAAATACTTCCTTAGCCTAAGCCATTCCACAGACAGTTATGCAACAGACAAATGATACCAGATTCAAACCCCTGCCTATCATATTACACACTCTACAGAGCTGTGTATTGACTGTTTCTGACACACATTACAGCAATGGATCTTGTCACAAATAAGGACATTTCAATATAATTTTACAATATGGTTTTGTCATACAACTGTGAGCATTGCAGTATGAAGTGTCAAATGTCAAATTGTTTTGACCAAGGAAGCTGTTCCTGTTGTTTTGCCCAGCAACATTATCCCAAATATGAAACACAGTATATCTATGTAGCTATGCCGTACAAGTCATTACTGAATGCATGTTATGCAGGAGCACTCACACCATGACATTTGCAGAACAACTGTTTCACTGGCAAGATTTTATAAAGTGACTTGATATTTCTTTCTCCAAAGTAAGAAATGAGAATAATAACTTCATGCGGGGTTGTTTGTTTATTGGCAATACATTCATAGAATTATTCCCTTGGTTGGAATTGAACAGCGAGCTCTCGAAGTCCACCAAGTACAAACATGTGTATGAATCATATGCACCACAGTAGAAGTCTTAATAAAGCTGTGAGACTCCACCCATGTAAAGTTATTACATAATATGTATGTGTTGCAATTTGTATGAGATAAAAGGGATGTAGGAGGTTTTCCCACTGTGATTGTATACATTATAACACTTATAATCATTCATGTATAACAGCATTAGGACACACAATGCTTACAGTCATCCAGTGTGGTTATGGACACCTGACTATATCATGACAGAAGCTACATGATACTGGAATGAATGAATGTGCCACAGTGGCACTAGTGAAATATTTTGGTCTTTGAAGCAGTGACATCATGTTATTGCTGCAAGGGATGATATGTGTGCCTGTCATTTCTTTAATGTTGTTATATGTATATTTCTCACACAATATTGCCTGCTGTTAGGCATACCTAGACTCGTGTTATGCTTAGTACAATTGTCACTATGATGGGAGAACTGCAATCAGGCACAATGTGCGGATAATCACAAATTCAAACACATGCCTTACTAAGACAACAGCATACAGAACTTAGTGTTATGTTCTCATGCCACAGGAAAAGCCTTAGTAGTTCTCATGGGAAAGCCAAATGTCATCCCATGGCATCGCTATTATCCAGTAAACCATTTCTGTCTGAAAAATGATCAAAAAATCATTGTACATGTACACAGCAGATAACTGGCTCACAACATTGTAACCTACATGCACATTCACAGACATAGTGCCACAAGTAAGTCTAAGGAGTAATGGCTGGATTTGAAGAGACTACCTAAGATCACAAGGTTCAGTATACTGTCTGAATTCCATGCACCACACAAGATGTTCTTTTACAGTTTTGACAGTGCACATTTGAATGAATGACATTGCCGTTCTTTCATATGTTGATGTTTTTCTAAAAAAGTATCAAGGTGGTTGAAGTGCACAGTAACACTACACAGCTGAACATACTACATGCATTAGAAGACTTATCTGTACAGCACAACAGAAAAATACCTATGGACAGTAGTCAGTTATTGCTAGATTCGGTCCTCCTCTGTTTGTACTAACACAGTCTAGACAGCATAGTATCAACAGCCACACCACAGGGTAACTCATATGACCACTTTGAGAGCATTCATTTTAGATAGCATGATGTAAGCATTGTGTTTCCAAAACTGTTTATTGCCTGGGGGGAGTAATACATATCTATAGGGTAATCATCTGCCAGTGAAAATATGTCCCCTAAGTGGAAGTTTACATAAGGGGTGTTGTTATGGACACAATTGTTCATGACAGTACACCTGCTCACATTAGTTACCCATTGCTGGATTTGAACCATGTACCTATTTAAACAATCTATATAATAAAGAATTAGCCACAAGCAACACAGGAGAAGTCTGAGATGTAAGCGTGCAGTGTGAAATTTTGACATGGTAACCTCATCAGTGGGATATCAAGATGTCTCTCATAGAAGTGGAATAAAGGAATGGTGGCATCCTCTCTCATGTTAAAATCGTCCACCCTGACTGGAAGCAGATATAGCATGTCTGTTTAAGAAGCTATATGTACCTGACATTGAAGCCACACACACAAGTTCCCTACTGTAATAGATATGAGCTGCCTACCTATCTAGTTACACTCTACAAAGCACAGTATTAGTTGCAAGTGCAACAGGAGAAGTATGACATTTTGAGGGGAGAGAATGCACTTTTGATTACCTTGTCACTGTGTTGCAGAGAAGAAGTTTGTGTTAAAAGTGAGATAAACTGCAGAGAGAGCTGTGAACACAGTTAACATTTTCTGCTGAGTAGAAGTGGACACAGCACATCTATTGCTGAAGCTTTAATTACATTGCACTGGAACTCCACAAACACACACATTCACCACTGTCAGATTTGAAGCACCTACCTGCCCAGTTACACAACCTAGAAAAAACAATATTACCTGGAACTGCCACAGGACAGGAGAAGATTAACTCTTATGGAAAGAGAGTGCACTTTTGACAGGATGACCTTATCACTTTGTTATAGTGAAGATGTTTATGGTGAAACTGGGATAATGGGATGGTGGAATACTTGCTCAGGTTAAATGTTTCCCCTGACTAGAAGCTGATACAGCATATCTGTTCAGCAAGGTAAATATACCTAATATTGTAGCCTCACACACAAGTTCCACAGCATGAGATTTGAACCTCCTACATATCTAGGTCATACAATCTAAATAACACAGTAGTAGCTGCAAGTGCCACAGGAAAAGTTTGATTATTATGGAGATAGTGTGCACTTTTGATAGGATGACCTCATCACTATGTTGCAGAGAAGATGTTTGTGGTAAAACGCTGATAATGGGATGATGAAACACTTTCCCAGGTTAAAATTTTCCCCTTATGGGAAGGTGATACAGCATGTCTGTTCAGGAAGCTGATATGTACCTGATATTCCAGCCACACACATAAGTTCCCCACTGTGAGCTTTGACCTGCCTACCTATCTAGTTACACAATCTACAGAATACGGTATTAGCTGCAAGCACCACAGGAGAAGTCTGACTGTTAAGGGGAGACAGTGCACTTTTGACATGATGACCTCATTACTGTGTTGCAGAGAAGATGTTTCTGTTAAAGGGAATAAAGCATAGAGAAAACATTGTCCAAAGTTAAATGTATTCTCCTCAGTGGAGGTGGACACAACACATTTGACAATGAGGTGTTAATTACCTGTAAATAGACCCCCTTATACACACACACACACACACACACACACACACACACACACACACACACACACACACACACACACACACACACACACACACACACAAAGTTCCTTATGTTGAGAATTGAATCTCCTGCCTACCTAGTTATACAATCTGGAGAGGACTGCATTAGTCACAAGTGTCACAAAAGAAGTCTGATGCTTAATGAGAGAGAGAGAGTGTGCATTTTAAAATGATGACCTCATCACTATGTTACAGAGACCATGCTTTTGTTAAAAGTGAGATAAAGTGCAGAGGGAGCTGTATCCAAAGTTAAATGTATTCACCTCAGTAGAAACAGCACATTTGACATTGAAACATTACTTACTTGTCATTAGAACCCCCCCACACACACACACACATATAAAAAGTACTCCATGGTGAAAACTGAAGCTCTTACATAATTAGTTACACAATCTAAACAGTACAGTAGTAGTCACAAGCACCACAGCAGAAGTCTGAATTTAATGATGTAAAAAAGCACATTTGTAATTAGTAAAAATGTCACTGATTCGAACAGTCGGTACTATGCTTCACAGGTTTTGGGACAAATGTATATGTGTGGACAGGCCAATGTAACAGCACCTTGACCCATGTAATGACATACATCTCTGCTAAGATTTACATACTGTCTTGCATGTGCATTGCGTTGCTGTAAGGGACGTACCTGTTATAAATTATGGGATGCCAATGACAATTACAAATGAGTGGATTATCAAGCAAGCATTCCTGCCACTTAATTCCAGGATGATTGTATGGAAATAGTACATATTTATAGTGTCACTGTTACTTGTTTTGTCTGGTGTATGCATGATGTGCATTGATAATACAAACAGACACTTCCTATATATGACACTGCACTGCAGAATAACAGTGATGGATTATGTGTGACAAGGTTACACACCATTGTAA
This sequence comes from Protopterus annectens, assembly GCF_019279795.1. Classification (NCBI taxonomy): domain Eukaryota; kingdom Metazoa; phylum Chordata; order Ceratodontiformes; family Protopteridae; genus Protopterus; species Protopterus annectens. The sequence continues at coordinate 1,438,394,537 of NC_056743.1, read as the reverse complement.
CATAGTTGCAAGTGTAACCATTGGACTACAGACATACATTAACAGACTGACTTAACTGAGTGAACATCACTTTGAAATCCAAATAACATGTTTTCCAAATTCAACAGAAAAATATAAAAGTTGTGCAACCTAAACAAAGAATTATTTGTTGTAATTTTTTTTTTTTACTTTCTGCCTGTAGCTCAGCATTGGCAAGCTGAATTGCATTGCTGATAGTAAAGTATCAGAACATGCACAATTATATATTGAGGTATTGAACTTAGGGGGTCTATATGACGCTATTGAAGGGACTAAATAGCGAATGCTATTTAGTCGACCTGATACTGTCAAAATGACAAAATACCGAAGTCACGGAACATCGAATTTTTTCCCAGGGAAAAAATTTGGTGGGCCGTCTTCGGGACTTTGCCATTTCCTCCAGTATGGTGTGATCTTGGAGTTGGTATATTTAAGTAGAGGGGTGTGGGGGCACAGCCCCCCCCCATTTAAATTTGTGTTTAAGTTTTTTTTTTTTTTTTTTATGGAGCAGTGAATATTTTCCCTGGGAAAAAAATTGCTGTTCCATTTGTTCGATATTTTGTTGTTTCGATATTATCGGTACGATGAAATAGTGTTCGCTATTTACATCGTATGATAATATGATATAGACTCGAACTTAGAATGGGAATTAGCAGTACTGTATGTTGCTCTGTGCAGACTTTTGTGTAAATAAACAATCTACACATACAATTGTGTCTGAATCTGATGGAATATAGAACAGAAATGTCTTAAAGTCATGTTTCAGGTATCATCATTTACACATTTGTCATGACAGTTGCAGTTCTTCAATCCTTACATATATGTCACGGGTGTATTAAGATACACATTAGGGACCAAGCATGCTATTGCTGTTGGAAACATGGCTTATGGAAACAGTTTTAAATCAAGCAGGCTTATCTGATGACAGAAAGGGGGTTGGAAGAAGTTGACCATTTGGTGACAGGAATACACAGACAGACATAATAAGAGATTAATTTATGGCACATTTCTGCACATGTTGGTGTTGTGTTACTCTTTGCTTTATCATCATAATTATTCAGGCAAGATGTGTACAAGACAGTCTTCACAATATACAATAAGCACATTGATACAACAGTAGGACAATTGTGTGTTAAGAAAATGTGCAAACAACAATTATACCCACAAGAGACATAACAAACATTCAAAAACACTTTGGTATACATCTGGATTTGAACCTTCAGAGCATTCCAAGAGAAATCTACAGACCTGAGTATTATCTAAACAAACCACATAAGATCTCCTATTATAAAAAGTTCCCATATGACAGGAGATTGCAAAAAAGGAGACTGTATTTATTACTCTTCATTACCCTCATGACAACTATATACTGCACATTTAGCTCTTTAGCTTGTTCAAAAGATGATTAACCTGACTATGTATAGCTAGGCATAGTAGTGCAAAGGAAACTACAGTAATATGACCAAAGGCAAAAACTCACAAGATTTTGCCGTAAGCTATGTACTTCCATCTTCCCTAAGTTACATGTGTCAGATATTCTACAAATGCAGTGGAGAGAGACTGATGACACAGAAGAGACATAGACAGGGGTAAAGGGAGGCAGGGACCAAGTAGCTTCTAGAGAAGCAGGATAGTGTTGACTCATAACAATATCTATGAAATAGCTACACATAAAGCAGTGTTCAAAAATCAGTCAGAAACAAATAGTTAATGCCTGGATTTCAATCCTTGAAATGATGCAAGAAATCTGTCTATTGATCTGAGCATGATCTCATCACGTCATAAAGAAACATCTACTTCATGCACTTTTAATCACACAATTAGGACAAAAACAACTTATTGAAGCAGATAGGGTAAACAGAGAGAGAAAGAGAGAGAGATAGAAACGGAGAAATAAATAGCAACAGTATTTTTTCTGAGACATGTAGGACCATCTGTATGTAGTGTTACTCTTACGTATTTTTTCATTATTTATTCATTTATTGACTGACATTTGATTACCAGGAAAGTCAGACTAGGTAGAAGCACATATTCAGCCGAGACCCGGGGAGAAAAGCTCCAAATTATTGCAAAACATTTTAAGAACAATAATTTTACAATCTCCAATAATAAAGCAAAAACATTTGCAGTTTATATAATTATAACAAATTAGACAAAATATAAAAACATTGGTTAAGAATTGATACAAGGTATATGAAAATCATTTAATATTTAGAGAAATTTTAGACAGTTAGTAGAAAAATTAGCGATAGGTTAATGTAATACAAATAGGAATTGCAATATGAAGTGAGGGTAAAACAGGCTTATGGCATATTTAGAGAGAAAGTCAGAGAAGAGAATTAGATAGCAGTAAGGAAGTAAGTGAAGAAGGAAGAGTAAGGAAGTATAAGGAATGAAAAGGTACTTGTTCACATTCAGGGATATAGGTTACCCTGGTTTTGAGCAAGAACAGAGACAGAGTTTAGTGAGGAAGTATTTCAGAGTAATTTTGAAAGATGGGAAGGAGGGTATAGACCTGATGGATACAGGTAAGAAGTGCCAGGCCTTAGCAACCTTGTACGAGTACAGACAATGCCCAGCAGATTTGCTAGGTCTGTAGACAGACAGGAGTTTTTGGTCAGCGGATGACAATGACTAACTGGGAGCATAGTTGTGCAGAATGTTTTTTTAGTGCTGGACAGACAGCTGGATACTGGATAATTTTATAGGTAGTAAGAAGTTGTGCATATGTTAGTTGAAGTGATAGTTCTAACCAGTTTAGGCTTTTTGGTGCTATACAGTGGTGGATTCTGAAAGAGGTATATCCTGCAAATTTAGCAACTTTGTTATAGCATTGCTCAAGTTTTAATTTTCATGAAGGCTGGAGTTTAGTAAGGATGGCAGTGCCATAAAGAAGGGTGGGGAGGAGATAAGTAATACCAAGTGTAGCTTTAGTTGTGTTGGGGAGAAAGTTTTTGGCTTTGTAAAGTATCCTGAGCTTTTCTTATGCAATTTTCTACATCCACTATTATCCCTAGTAGTTTGCTACAAGAAGTGACTTAAATGGTTGTATTATCAAGAATGAGGACTTTAAATTTTGTTTTTTTGCCTCATGAGAGGGATGTGGGGAAAAAATAGTAGTTTGGTCTTTTTTGGGTTGAGCATAAGTTATGATTTACAAAGCCATGTTTCAGTGGCTGTTAAAGCTTCCTGAGTAATTTTTTGGAGGAGTACCATGTTGTCATATGAGCAAATGAGAGTGGAATCATCTGTGTATTGCATTGGGTAGCCTATTGTATGGAAGTATAGAAAGTTTTGGTGAAAATGTTAAAGAGAAGGTGACCAAAGACAGAGCCTTGTGGTACACTGGTGGTGAATGGGAGGTAAAGAGCATGCATGGAGTTCCATTTTACTGACTGACACCTATAGGACAGGTAACTTTTGAATAACTGAAAGGTGGGCTGAGAGAGACATAGTGAGGACATTTGAAGTAGAAGTTTGCTGTGACAAACTTTGTTGAAGGCTTTAGACAAGTCCAGAAATAAGGAAGAAACTAATTTGCCATTATCTCTAGCTTTTTTGACAGTATCTATGTAGGTTAGAAGGACACTGATAGTACTATGGGAAGGATGGAATCCATGTTGTGTAAGGGTTAAGAGTTCATCCTGCAGGAGATAGTCTAGCAATTGTTTCTGAATACATTTTTTAACTATTTTACTGAGGGGAGATAAGATTACAATAGGTCTAAAGTTATTAATGTCTGTTGAATTTACTCCTTTATGTAGAGGGATAATGTGTGACTTTTTCCAGAGAGAGGAAATGTAGGATTCCTGGATTAACATAATATATTTATTTGTCTGAAAAATTCTGGTGATGTGCACCAGACGAAAGCGCTTATCCTAATAAATTATATATTTTCTGTGCCTGATACAACCAGTGGTCGGTTTATTTTATTCAATTTTTTGTGTGCTTTGTGGTGTTACAAGGATTCCTGGATTAACTTATTTATAATGATTGAGACAGGATAGGCAATGCGACTGGCTGCTGTTTTTTTGGTACTCACTTGGAAGGCCACCAGTCAAAGAAGAGCACAATTTAAGTTTGTTTAAGACTAGTTTTATATATGATGTGAGCACAGGTTTGAAGGTGAAATTAGATGTTGTGATATTTGGCTGTTGGGCAGGGTTGGGATTAGATGTTGAGCAGTTTTTAGTGATGATTTATCGGGAGAGGGGTTTGGTTTGAATTTCTGACCAGGCTGTAAGATTTCTTTAATGGCTGTCCAAAATTTTTTAGGGTTGTGATTAATATTATTCTGAAAGTTATTATAGTATAGTTTTTGTCATCATTTATTTGCTTTTTAGTATGATTGCAAAACGTATCACTATCCTCTCTATTCTTCCCTTCTCTACCATAACTCACTTGACTGCTCTGTATTGTGCAATTACCATCTGAAGATAACACAATGTGTTATGTAAATTCATTCAGATGTTTTAATGTATATTTCTTTGCTATGTTTTTCTTCAATGTTATAATGCCTCTTAATATATTGTAATGTAGATCCTTATCTACATTTGCTTAACAGTTTTATTGTAAATTTTTCACTGTATTTATCTTCAATTTTGTAAATTGTCTTGCTTACTTGTACTGTGGAGCTTTTCTCCCCAGGCCTCCACTGAAAAAGGGCTTCTGCTCAGATGGACTATCTCGGTTAACAACTATCGAATAAATAAATAAATAAATAAACAAACAAAACACATTCTGAAATTTTCAAGAAATTGAGGTGTTTTATATTTTTGCCATTATTTCCATGCTTTTTCTCTATCCTGCATTAGCATTCTACTCTTTTTGGATAGCCAAATTGCATTATTTTCAGTCTCTTCCTTCTAGGAGGTGCAAGGCTATTTAGGATATTTAGAAAAGTTGTATTGAACTCAATTACAGCATCTTCTTAAGGGGAATATTTTTAGGAAGTCCCAGTTAATAGATGATTGTGTAGTAATGAACATTTCTGGTTTAAACTTGGAAAGGTTACCTTTTGTTTTATAAGAATCTGTCATCCTCTGTACAATAAAGTTCTTGCTATAAGAAGAAGAAGGGGTAGGGGAGAGTGCAACTAACATTAAGACATAAACAGGATATGGGTGTCTTACTAAGTGCCTGTTGGGGATAGAATATTTAGGCAAATGTTTTCTTGCTGCATTATTCAAATGGTATGTTACTGAAATATTGGAAATGGAAATGAATACAGATGTTTGTAGTTAACCATATAACAGGAATATAAAATGTCATGAAAGAAGAATTTGCAGTATTGTACACACAATTTCATGACTTTGGAAAGTCACCTCACCAGGGATGGGTGACAACAAAATAATGTTGTATTGGCAATTAGACCAAATCAAGTGGCACAGAGGCAAGGTGTAGAGAAATGTATGGGCCATAGTGTTTTTGAAGTGCCCCCTTTTTTTTTTTTTTTGGAAAGACAGACAAAAGTTGGAGAAGGTATTTAGGAATGGGATGCTCAGGTACATAGCGTAGGTTATGTATCAGGTGCAGGCATACATTACATACAAGACAACCAGGGATGGTGATGAAAACAAAGGTTGGGAGACACCATGATTAGTGATAGGCAGGGGACCTCATAGGCACATAGGCACATTGAAGTCTAGCTTGAGAATAGTGAGAGTCAAGTCCTCACCCTCAGAACTGTCATCACTGTTTCCTCTGTCAGCTGCCTGGATCAGTACCTGACATTGAATTGTTTTTGAAATATGACACAGGACCTTTTCAACCCTGTTAATTCAGCACTGAGGCCACTCTCCATAATGCCCTTCACCAGCCCTGTCAGCCCCTGTCAGGTGAAAAAATTACCACCTCCACTACTACTGCTCCCAGAGGTTACCACTACACCTGCAGCCGGGTCAGAGTTACCTAACACAAGTGGAGAGGTAGGGCAAGAGTTGTAAAGGCAACACTGACAGGTTATGACCTAAATGTGCTGGGTGTTAGTGCTACCTGCAGTGTTTCCACTGCAGCCACCTATGGAGGTGTGGCAGGCTAAATCCCAGTAGTCAGTCTACCTTGCTGTGCTGATGGTCATTTTGTTTTCAGAAGCAATGTATTAAAAATAAATAAATAAAAATTAATACAAGGAGACATAAAGGGTGGGGGAGACAAAAAAGTGATAATTAGATCAATGACATGACATTACTTAATTATTTCAATATATAAAGTAATATGAGAAATACATAAGTACACCTTGGCCACATCCTGATATGATGTGAAGGTATGAATGTGTCATAAAATCAATCAACCACAGTGGTACCACATGACTAATAAAATCATGTATTTCAGTGTGCCATATCAGATAGCTGCTTTCTAAGGTAATAATAGCATTTGCAAACATTGAATTTGTTAATGTCATGCAGAATTGAAATTAAAATATCTTATAAATAATAGCCTGTGAAAAAATCAAATATATTTTTTCTGGGTACTGAAACCACACACAATTAGTCTGATGTACTCATCGTCTAATGCAATAACCAAGAGCCAGTGGGGCAAGTGTGTAGGCTTGATATTAAAGTTATAGATGAAATACAGTGATGGACTGGGAGTACTTCTGTGCATTGTAATTAGAACAGATGCATACTTACCCTGTGCCTCTGTAAGGCAAGTTAGTCTCTCCTGATATGTCTCATGGTTTTCTGCTATCTCTACTGCAGGTGTATAGTAGAAAATGATAACAAATATATATGGAAGCATAATGTATAACTATGTTGGCTGACTAATTAATACCATATCTTAGACAGGTTATGGGTCAGTATACTTACACAACTGAGGAGTGTTTTCAGTCGTAAATTAATCCTCCAGTTGGCTAGGAGGCTCTTCTTGCACTTTTTCATGTCACTGTAGTGGTGACGACATTTATTTTATTTTATTATTTATTTTACATTTGTTGACCGGGATAGTCCGACTGGATGCATGTCCGTTTTCAGCGGAGGCCCGGGGAGAAAAGCTCCACATTGTCAGTAAGTTACATACATGTTACATAGTTACATATTGTTTCATTTAGTAATGCAGCTGAGGAGAAAAATATGCAATTTATATAGTGCAACAAAACAGTCTAGCAATAGCAATCACAAAATACAACAAATCTTATACAGATTTTTAAAGGCATGTTAGATTAAAAAGACAATAATAGCTTTTGAGTTTAGTTACTATACATTGTTCTTGTTTGGAGTTACAGGTTCCTTCCCTAGGTTATCCTTTTAGCAAAGGTTTAAGGGCTTCCAATTATGGTCAGAAATCCGTCAAGGAAATATAGGGTTAGGTCTTTTGAGAATAAAAGTTTAAAGTTTTGGGCTTGGATAATCCTGAGGGAAAGTATGATCTTGGTTATTTGAGGATGAGCTAATGTGGGTTAGAGCATTGGCAAAGCCAATGTGACTTAAAATGGAGTTTTAGACTCTTTTTGAATTGGTCTAGATAGGTAGTAAGAGTGAGGTTGTAGGGGAGGGAGTTCCATATTTTTCCAATGGCATTGGCAAACAGAGTATCACCCCCTGAGTTACAGGATTTGATTGTTTGGACAAGTAGCCTGTTTGATGAGCGAAGACAGCTTAGATTGGTGTAAGGAATAATTAAATTTTTCAGTGCAGGAGTGTTATCAGGTTGTTTGAGAATTTTAAATGCTTCTATGAGTTGGTTCACCTGGAGAAGGTTTGGTAGTTCTATCCAGCTGAGGTTTTTTAGGTTAAAGCAGTGGTGAGTTCTATAGGGCATACCAGTTGCAAATCTGGCAATATGATTATAACAACATGAGAGTTTGTTTAGGTCAGATTTGTTAAGGTTAGTAAGCACGGTAGAGGCGTATAGAAGGGTAGAGAGAAGATGTGAGTGAGCAATGGCCACTTTGGCAATTGGAGTTAGGAAAGTTTTTATCCTGTACAATGACCCGAGTTTCTTGTTAACGGTTTTAATGGTATGATTAATGTGTATATTGAATCTAAGTTTATTGTCAATGGTAACTCCTAATAGTTTAGTATAGGAGTCTGGGGAGATGATAGTCCCATTGTTGGATTGTATGGTAAAGGATATAGGAGAGGGTTTATGGGTTGGATGGAAGAGTAATAGTTTGGTTTTGTTTGGGTTCAAGATCAGATGACGCCCTGATAGCCAGTTTTGTACTGTAGTAAAAATGTGCTGGGTTGTAGATAGTAGGTTAACTGGAGATGTATCAGAGCATACTAGTGTAGAGTCATCTGCATATTGAATACAGGTGGCCTCGGGGATGACTGTATGGAGGTCATTAATAAAGACTGAAAAGAGAAGAGGTCCTAATATGGAGCCTTGAGGAACCCCTATGGTATTAGGTAACAGGCGAGAGAGCTTATTCTGCCAGAGTACTGCTTGTTGCCTATCAGAGAGGTAGGCATGAAACCAGTCTAGAGCTTGGTTGTCTACGTATAGGGTTTTCAGAGTGTGGAGAAGTAGCTAGTGGTTCACCATATCAAATTCTTTAGACAGGTCCAGAAAGAGAGCTGAGGATATTTTTTTGTCGTTCCGGTTATGGTTAATTATGTTGGTAAAGGAGAGGAGGGCAGTGGATGTACTGTGGTGGGGTATGAATCCATGTTGTGAATTGGTTAGTAGTTTATTCTGGATTAGATTGTATAGAAGTTGTTTGTGCACACACTTTTCCATGATTTTGGCAAGTGGTGACAATATGGCTATTGGCCTATAGTTTGATAGTTCTGTGGATGAGCTGCCTTTATGGAGTGGTATAACATAGGACATTTTCCATATTGAGGGGATTGTGGACTCTGTTATGGTTCGATTAATTAGGATTGAGACAGGGTATGCTATGACATCTGCAGCTTTTTGCAGATATTCGGCTGGGAGAATATCTGCAGAAAGGGTAGTTGGCTTTAGCTTCTTCAATAAGGATTGGATGAAGGAAGTGGAGACAGGTTGGAGGTTAAAGGAGAGTAGTGTCTTGGGTATAGGATCTGTTATTGAGGAGCAGGTAGCAGATAATTGGTTGGCTAAGGACTGAATAGTCTCGGTAAAGAAAGTATTAAAGATATTTGCTACGTCTACTGGACTTTTATCACATAATGTTCCTGGGGAACGAGTGGAGGATTTACCTGGTTGGAGAAGATTATTTAAACCCGCCCAGAACTTTTGAGGGTTGTTTTCATGTTTATATTGTAGTTGGCAGTAATAGTTTTTTTTTTGTCAAGTGTGATGGCTTTTTCAGTCTCGTTTCTTAGCTGTTGGAATTTAATACGGTCTAGGGGTGACTTGGTTGTACGCCATTTGTCCCATGCTTTGTTTCTAAGTTTGATTTTAGATTTGGAGTCTTTTGTTAGCCAAGGTGCTATTTGTGTTTTAGTTAACTAATGCCCTTGCTAAGCATTAGTCCTCAGTACATGGAATGCTAGTTGAACTGGAGCCAGCCTCAGGCAAATTATTCCAAGCTTCATCCATATACTGAGACCTAGTATAGTCCCCCTGTAGTAGCCTCTGGCTGTACAGCTTCACAAGGAATGCTACAAAAATCCTGGACTCCCTCAAAACCCCACCTTTGTGTTCTGAATGGAACACCATCCCTACCATCACCAACCATGTCAAGCAGTGGTCAGGCTGGAAATATGGGTTTGAATTAGCACCCAATTCAGATCTTGTATGTAACAGCTTGTGCTCAAAAGACACACAGCCTTACCATCTGCACTTCCATAATTGAAACCACTGTGCCACATTGGCACTAAGTACATTAATAAGTACAGAAGGTGTTAAAAATGGCAGTGAGATTTGACCATGTGTTATCCTCAAACTATTCGGGCATGTTCAAAAAGCAAAAATCATGACAAACAGTGAAAATAACACAAAAAAAATGGCCAGGGCTCGGCCTAGACTCTATATTTATTGATTAAGGTGAAGCACTTTTCGTTTGTGCATTCACAAACTTCATCAGACCAAACAGTCAAATGTGAAAACAATTACTTAAATAATTGTTCTACAAAGGAAATTATGTCATGGTTAAAATTAACCAGCAAATTTAAAGTTGTATAACATCCATTAAAACCAATGCTACTAAACTAATTGTTTTATTTTCATTAAAAACTATTAAAAAGACATGCTGTTACTAAAATTGGTATGCATCAAAAGTCAAAGAATCAACCTGCAGAATCATTATAAATAAATAGATACAAAAACAAGGCTAAATTCCTTTTTCTACCTGAGCAAAGCTTTTAATTGTAATATGCTGCTAATTGCACAATAATTATTAAGCCCAGGCCAGACATAGGAATATAAAGAGAGCTGCCACATTAACTCAGCCTTTTCTAAATGCAGCAACTATGGGTCTCCTCTAAGTTCCTCATTTACTTGCTGTATACCACAAAATTCAAAACTATGACCATTATACATTTGCACATGCTTAGCAAGGGCATTAGTTAAGTTGGACTTCCTTATAGCGTACAAATGCTCATATAGCCTATATTTTAGGGCTCTAGTAGTTTTTCCTATAATAATAAGTGGGGCACTGGTTACACCTAGCCACATAAACCACTGCTTTTGAATTACAGTTCAACCTATAATTTATTTTATACTTGTCACCATTGATTTCCACATACTGCCCTTGATACATAAATTTACAAAAAATGTACATCCCACATTTCTTCATTCCTGGTCCTTGTACTTTAGGCTGACTACCAATTTCAAGTAGTGCTTTTAATTTTTTGCCTTTTCTTGCTACAGTTTTAACCCTTCCCATAAATGTATCCCTTATGAATACTTCCTCTTCAATAATTCCCCAATTTTTTGAAATAATTGCTTGTATTTCATAAAACTGTGTGTTGAATGCTGTAATAAAAGTAGCTGTGTAATCAATTTCTTTACTATTACCGTCTCTTTTAACACGGAACTAAGGAACCTTCTTGGTGTAAAATTGTTCTAAAGTGACCATTATTTCTTTTATGTTTAACCTCAGTAGAAAGCTCCTGCAATATTCATTTCGGGTAACCCCTACTCATGAACATTTCCATTAAATACTTACATTCCTCAATAAAATCAGCATTCTTACTCACCATCTTGGCGGCCTGGACAAATTGTCCTTTAACAACCGCCTTCTTGTTAGACATAGGGTGGGAGCTTGTAAAATGTAGAAAGGAATTAGAGTAAGTGGGTTTTCTGTGTATTCTAGCAATAAATCTCTTGTTCTCTCTATCCTTACTGAGATTAACATCCAAATAGTTGATTTCGTGCTCACCAGTCATGTGTGTAAATTGTAAATAATGTGCAGTATTGTTGGCATAAACCAGGAATTCATCTGCCTTCTGTTGGCTACCATTTCATAGAATGAATAAGTCATCCAAGTAATGCAAATATAACATGATGTTGTTGGCATACACACCATCCAAAATATACTTCTTCTCTGCTATGACCAGGATTTCCCACCGTTAAGGAGATCTGAAATGGTTAAGAACCGTAATAGTAACAGCATGGGCAGACAGAATTATGTTTCCAATAAGGATGTTTATATGCCCTCCAGGAGAAATCAGAGGAGGGGGGGGAATCCCAGGCATGGGGTCACCCTCCAAGAGTTAATTATTACAAACTGAGTGCAGTTTGCAAACTGATAGTTTGGAAGGCACACAAAGGTTATTAGAAAACACTTTTGGTATCATGCCAAAGCTTGTGATTATTACCAGTACTGACAAGGATTTTAAGATTTATAATTTTTCGGAAACACTTGTGGATGAGGAAATGGATAACTTACTAAGTAATGGATTTCACATTTATCCTAGTAGTGGACCAGGGTTGGCTACAGTGTTGTTGGATTTAAAATTATTTTTAAGAAAGCTTAATTTTAAAATCATGTTTGGCAAGGCACAGCCACAGGGAGCTATGGAATTACATATCAACAGTACTTATAACCCCCCCTTACACCCAACTCTATCTCTGTTTGAAAGAATATGCGAGTTGGATAAGAGATATTTATTAACCAAAGAATTAAAAGAGTTTCAAGACAACTTGTCTAAGGAAGAGAGACATACTCGCATATTTGATACAACAAAAAGTACATGTAATGAAACCAGATAAAGTGGGAGATTTGATTATCATGGTTATCCATGATTATAATAGAAGAATGTATGAGATTCTTAGCACTGACACATACCAAGAAGCGACTAGGAATGAGTTGAATTTGGCATACAGGAAAATCAGTGTATTACTTAATGACTTATTTTTGGAAAATAGAGTAAGTATTGAGATATACAATTATTTGAACATGATTTCACCCACCATCCCGACCATCTTCGATGTTCCCAAGATACATAAGGATGTAGTTAATCCACCTTTGCAACCAATACTTGATGTTCGCAACTCGATAACGTACACTTGTGCAAAATTTTTAGATAGTAGACTCAACAAGTTTTTGGAACGGCAGGTCCAAATATGTAAGGGCTCTTGGAACTTTCTTAGTTTGTTCAACTCCATTGAATATATGGAAAAGGTCCTCTTTTTAACGCTTGACGTTAACAACCTCTTTTCAGTCATACCTCATGAGGAAGGTATTCAGGAAATTGAACACTTTTTGTTTGAACAGGGGGTGCCACAGGGAGAAATTAACTTATATGTATACCTGTTTGAGGCAGTTTTCAAAAACAATTATTTCATGTTTAACAACAACTACTGTCTTCAAAAAGTAGTAGTGGCAATGGGTTCACCTTGCAGCAATATCTTTGCCAGTTTGGTAATGGTAGGTTGAAAGAAGAGGTATATTTTGGATGGCGTGTATGCCAACAACATCATGTTATATTTGTATTACTTGGATGACTTATTCATCCTATGGAATGGTAGCCAACAAAGGGCAGATGAATGCCTGGTTTACATTAACAATACTGCACATTATTTACAATTTACACACATGATTGGTGAGCAATAAATCAATTATATGGATGTTGACCTCAGTGAGGATAGAGAGAATAAGAGATTTGTTGCTTGAATACATAGAAAACCTACTTACTCTAATTCCTTTCTGCATTTTACAAGCTCCCACCCTATGTCTAACAAGAAGGCGGTTGTCAAAGAACAATTTGTTCGGTCCACCAAGAAGGTGAGTAAGGATGCTGATTTTATGAGGAATGTAAGTATTTAAGGAAATGTTCATGAGTAGGGGTTGCCCAAAATGAATATTGCAGGAGCTTTTTACTGAGGTTAAACATAACAGAAATAATGGTCACTTTAGACCAATTTTACACCAAGAAGGTTCCTTAGTTCCTTGTTTAAGAGGCGGTAACAGTAACAAAATTGATTACACATCTACTTTTATTACAACATTCAACACACAATTTTATGAGACAGAAGCAATTATTTCACAAAATTGGGGAAGTATTGAAGAGGAAGTATCCATAAGGGATACATTTATGGGAAGGGTTAAAACTGTAGCAAGAAAAGGCAAAAATTTAAAAGCACTACTTGAAATTGGTAGTCAGCCTAAAGTACAAGGACAAGGAATGAAGAAATGTGAGATGTACAGTTTTTGTAAATTTATGTATCAAGGGCAGTATGTAGAAATCAATGGTGACAAGTATAAAATAAATTATAGGCTGAACTGTAATTCAAAAACAGTACTTTATGTGGCTAGGTGTAACCAGTGCCTCGCTTATTATATAGAAAAAACTACTAGAGCCCTAAAAGATAGGGTATATGAGCATTTATACGCTATAAGGAAGTCCAACTTAACTAATGCCCTTGCTAAGCATGTGCAAATGTATAATGGTCATAGTTTTGAATTTTGTGGAATACAGCAAGTAAACAAGGAACTTAGATGAGTCCCATGGATGCTGCATTTAGAAAAGGCTGAGTTAATGTGGCAGCTATCTTTATATTCCTATGTCTGGCCTCGGCTTAATGATTATTGTACAGTTAACAGCATGGGCAGCCACGGTGTTGCAGCAGTTAGCATTGCCGTCTCACAGCAGGAGGTTATCTGGTTCGATCCTCAGCTGGGGTGCCTTATGTGCGGAGTCTGCATGTCCTCCCTGTGGTCATGTGGGTTTCCTCCAGGTTTTCCGGTTTCCTCCCACATCCCAAAGACATGCTGTAGGTGGATTGGACACTCTAAATTGGCCCTAGGTGTGAGTGTGTGCATGTGTGTGCTTTCTGTGGAAGGTTGGGTGCCAGGCTGGCAACTCAACACTGTAAAACTCCACTGCCAGTCATGAGCAGACGTGTGATCCGCTGTGGTGACCCCTAACCGGGAAAAGCCGAAAGAAGAAGAAGTACAGTTAACAGCATATTAAAATTAAAAGCTTTGCCCAGGTAGAAAAAGGAATTTAGCCTTGTTTTTGTATATATGTATTTATAATGATTCTGCAGGTTGATTCTTTGATGATTTTTGATCCATAACAAATTTTAGTAACAACATGTCTTTTTAATAGTTTTTAATGAAAGTAAAATAATTAGTTTAGTAGCATTGGTTTTAATGGATGTTATGCAATTTTAAATGTTGCTGGTTAATTTTAATCATGACATCATTTCCTTTGTAGAACAATTATTTAAGTGATTGTTTTCACATTTGACTGTTTGGTCTGATGAAGTTTGTGAATGCACAAACGAATAGTGCTTCACCTTAATCAATAAATATAGAGTCTAGTCTGAGCCCTGGCCATTTTTTGTATTCAGGCATGTTACAATGTTAAAACATAATATGCTTCATCTTGCTGGTTATAATCACCAGTGAGATTGAGTAGTACCACCTGGAAATTGAACCCAAAAGAAAAAAGGTGATAAAATGCTAAAGCTTGCTCATTAACTGTAACTGCCATAGGACAACTTAACTTGTTGACATGGTAATTAGAGGCATAGTAATTTAAGATAGAATGTACAAATAGTTAAGAGATGCCTGTATGTCTCTGACTTTACTTAGTCATTGGACTGCATTTCTATGTAAAAAGCAGTGTTTGTGTTTGTAAATACATCTCAGATGCATGCAGTTGCATGGCCTGAGTAAGAGATGGTGGGTTAGATTGCATACATATTTCATAAAAAAAATACTTTCATAAACATATGCTTATGATACGAGAACTCAATAATTAAAACAAAAATATTGTGCACATCATACCTCTGTATGTGCATTCTACATTAAATATCATCATTGCCATGTTTAACATAATTTATGCACATTAAATTAGGCTTCTAAAGCAAGCAGTAATTATACATTTCTTTCAATAAACATATTTACGATATTCATGTGCATTTACTGTGATAAATGGCATTTTCACCCTCTCTGTAAATGTATCTTTCAACTGCATTCAAACCCTGCAAAAGCTGTCTCTGTTCTTTATGGTCACTGCACTTATACCTTGTGCCACAGGGTAAGTTACCTGACAAGTTGAGTTTATTCACTAAGTGCAATCTAGAGTGCTATACAACATGCTGAAGGCTCTGCACCATATCTAGGTTCATTTGTGTTATAAAAGGCAGCCTGAATTACATTTGTCACTTTTTTCCTTAGGAAGTGAACCATGTTTGCACATTGCCAAGCATAGATAAAATGCAAAAAAGGCATTAAAATTGACAGAGAAAAAAAGCTTAAAGGAAAACTTAATTCATGCATAGGGCATACTTAGCAATGACCAGAGCGAGAAGTGCATTACAGTGATACATTCATCCTTCTCACATCTTCTTGAGTAATCACAAATGTAATTTCTGGCACAAATTATCAGAACTGTAGATAATGCCAAATAATGTGAAAGTGGACAAACAGCAACTCACACGTTGTTAGCAATACTGAGAATAGTTGAGTTTAAAAAGCAATGATATCACAAAATGTGTACAAATATGTATTTAGACCCTTCTATAAAATTATAAATAAACTGGATTCATAACCTACATCAGCAGTCCTTTTTCAATAAGCTCACTGCACTTACACCTTGTGCCACAGAGAAAGTTACCTGGCAGGTGCATTTTCTTCACTGAATATTACTCAGAGTGCTGACATCCACTCACCAGCACGAGACCTGTTTGTGCTACAGAAAGCAGACTAAATTAAAATTTTCACTTTTTTCCTTAAGCAGTCAACTCTGATCGGGACCTCTGCCAGTCTAGATTGTGCAATGCCAAATGGCATGAAAAGAAAAGAAAAAACATAAAGGTACTGAAATAGGGGAAACATTATGAAACAAGTTAATATGTATAGTTCTGAGATTTTTTCAACTTTGTTGCATTTTAACATGAACATATGCTCCTTAAACATAATTTATGTTTACACAAACAACGTCATCTCTGGATTAGAATCCCAGGACACCAGGGCATTCACAAGACAGAGGTTAGATTCATATGACTATGTGCCACACACATTATACTGTGACACCAATGCAGACACAATTGTATTCAGAGGCAGAAACTGTTATCATAAACAATTCATATAAAAGTTAGAAATGTTGTTCTCATAAGTCAGTCAATGGCAGTCACAATATTTTTTGTGAGTCCCTTCTCCCTGACACACCATCAGTAATTGGACATCAAAGAGGGCAGACTATGAAAAATTTACTGATACCACAGTCAGATTAATCATTCACACTTGCAAGCACATAGCAGATAACACTTCTCAGTATAGCTCTCAGCCAATCAGGGACAAATTGAGAAATAATTATGATAATTAGGGACACTTTCAAAACATCAGTGCTATTAACCTG
The DNA here is from genome assembly GCF_019279795.1 of Protopterus annectens. Classification (NCBI taxonomy): domain Eukaryota; kingdom Metazoa; phylum Chordata; order Ceratodontiformes; family Protopteridae; genus Protopterus; species Protopterus annectens. The sequence continues at coordinate 1,438,377,834 of NC_056743.1, read as the reverse complement.
AGACATTGACAGATTAAGATAATGTGAATTAATGCGCATTTTCTGAAGGAAAATAACTTATTGTCATTATTTATTAAGTGTAATTCACCACTTTTTCTCCAAAGTCACCACTTTTAGGAGGTATTAAGAGGGACGGAGCTAAAATTTGAGTCAAAATCGGGGACATCCATGAAAATCATGGACAGTTGAGAAGTATGCTTCTCAGCGCTCATCCTTGAAGAGGTAGGTTGTGTGCATGCAACCATGTAGGTCCTTACACCATGTTTATATTCCCTGTATTTAGTTAAGATTTTGGAATTTGTGAAAGTTAATGAGTTCACACCTCATTTGCATATTTACAGTGCTCACAGGGCTGAATCTGCACTATATCAAGGTAATTAAGTAGGCAAGGATATTGTATTGTGGTAAGGAAAAACTGCATGATGCTAATTGCTTGCAAAACATGTTTCAAGTGTCACTACTAATTTGACACAAAGGTAAGTAGCTTTTTTTTTTTCTTTAAATAATGCTGGATTTCAACCTTACTGTTGGATTGCATTTCTCAATACACACATAGCTTTAGTGTATGCATTGTTTGTACCTTGCTAGTGACATATGAATATATCAGTTAGTATATTACAAATATTTGAGAAAAATGTAACATGACACTATAAAACATTTTCTATACCCATCTGACATGTTATTGCAGATGAGTGTTGAATCACTTACTAGCAAGGTCAGTGGTTTGACATTTGTAATCCACAAATGTGTTAAGCCTGTGATATAGAACAGATCTCCTTTCACACATGTGGATATGCAAGGACACTTTGTGTCATTTGTAATGCTTTTAGTTAAGATGTACTACTCATTTACACAGCTGTTGTCCTCCTTACATAACCTGTATACTTGCTTTTCATTTCCTTTGCTTTTTTGGGGGAGGGGCTTTATTTATTTATGTGTGCTATTATGGAGGTTTATTTTTTTAATTGTTTTGTACACAATTGATGTATACATTTATACATATTTGTTTTGTTAACAATCACTTGTTTCTTCATTGTGTATTAAATGCTTCTTTTGTTTTTCATATCATACAGGGCTATAGTTTCCAAGACATCTGCACACTGTAAAATGCCATACAGTGCTACAGAGAATGAAGTTATCCATCAACATGACTCCTTCTTCTTAAGAAGAGGTAGCTGTGAGAAGTATTCATGTGACTATATTTGGGGCAGATGTTTAACTACAAAAATGGTGTTGGGGTCCTTGCTCATACATATCAGCATCACAATAATGTATGTGATATGTACAGCATGTTACATTGGCCAGGAATATATGGCTGGGGGGGGGTGCTGCTAACAAACCACCACTGACTGAAACTTGGTGTTCCTGTCCACTGTCAGAGATTACTTACATCTCAGCAGGGGATTCACACAGAATCACTGATTTTGGTTCTGACATGGAGGACAACAACAGTGTGCATAGTTCAGAACTTTCAAGTATGCAATACAATTCAATAATTCACACTTAATTATTTGGAGTTAGGATTACCTTCATGTATCCCCCACTACCACCACCATCATCACCCTGTGCCAGTGATGATAACTGTGCACTGCCCTTTGCACATTTTTAATGTACTTATGATTGCATATATGTGTGGAAATGTGAAATGTTTGATGCACATTATTGTACAAAATCCATAGGTGGATACTGGAGGCATACAATATTTCTGACATTACTGTACACAGGACAGATGACTCATCTTAGGGACATCTAACTATTTGTATATGAGACTAAACATTTGGCTATTTTTTTCAAACAGGTTCTACACTTACTTTGGGCCTCAGATGAGGGCAGGAGAGGTTGCATATTTGTCTACCTGTCTACTTGGTTTTGCTATACAATTTTCTGTGTCATGCAGTCCATACTAAGTCCAACAGGGTATAAAACCCCTTCTTCTTGGCTAAGATCTGGCAGCAGCATCAATAGCAACTTTAATTAAAGCCTGTTGCACATACAGCTTTATAATGGCAGTAGCAACTGCTAACATGTTTTTTCTAAGTGTAATTGTGGCTGTAATCCAAAAAGATTTGGATTTCTGGACAAATGGCTACACTAAGTGTACATAATTGCTTTATAACTTCATGAATAGCTCCACCATGTTGGATTGGTCAATTTGCATCTAATTTTCTATTTGTGGTCCCATTAGCATATTCTGCTGTTTTCTCTTTGTTTGATGGCTCAACACTAAGTGTAGAGCTTCTCAATATGGTGCCACATATGTGAATACAGTCCTTTATTTATAAATAAAAAATCAGCACATTGACTGTTTTTCTAAAAAGAAAAAAATAAACATTACATACACAATAGCAATAGGTACTGATTTATGATAAAGGGAGGGACGCTCAGAGATGATGTTAGACTAACTTTTCACCTACACATAGAGCTGTAGTTACAAGAAATTGCCTTCCTGCTTGGGCTAAAGAATCAAACAGTGTGGCTGAATTCAGGAATAAACAGATTATACAAAATCATTTCTAACAGGGTAGCAGAAAAATAAGATGCCAGTTAATGCATTTATTTATGTTAATTGTACTTTGTTATTCAGGTAGCATGACAGAGCCATGACACTTTTCCAGTACAAACAGAGACAGAAAGACAGACTCCTTACTAGTTAGGTAGGATAATATGCATAATATGCAGACAGGATAAGCTAAGCAGTCCTTATCTATCATTTTTTTCTCACAAACTGTAGTTACAAAAGAGTTCTCAGTTGTCTATAATTAGTATGTACTATATCATTTCTTGTAGTATGTTAAGATAGTGTGTCAACATGGATCTAAGGTATTCCTTTTATAGTTGCTGCTTGTTCATGGTATGAAGCCTTCTAACCTTGCTTGAAGGGATATGAATGCCTTAAATCGAACACACACAGATCTCACACACACACACACACACACACACACACACACACACACACACACACACACACACACACACACACACACACACACACTGTTTAAAAATGTCTAACAATTAAAAATGATGCAGTCAGGCCTCTTTGCAGCTTTGTACTTTGAAAAAATGTAACTTTTTTTTTTGCAATTAATGTCTTTAGATATTTTATGCAGAACATTGTTCAGAGGTTCCTTTGCTGTGCAAACAAATGCTATGAAATTGTGGCTAACTTCTAATGAGCTAGAGCAGCAATTAAATCGTGCAGCATTTTGATCTGAAGTGTGTTTGTTAATACAAAAGAAAAGTTAGCTCAACAAACTTCACAGTGTAATTCAGCTCCATAAAGGAATGTTCTGCTAGGTAGGGCTGTTAAATGTTAAATCACAGTGACTGTCAGTGACAGCCCCTTGATTTTTATTATGCCATTATCCTATACCAGCATATCTCTCAACCTGTAAGCACAAGAAAACTGGACAAAGCCAAAATAATCGGGGGGGGGGGGGCAAAATCAGGGACAGATTTTTAATATTGCTCATAAAGTTAGACAGTGGCTTGAATAGCAGGTTTTGCATTAGCATGAAATCTCTGTAGGACACATGCACTGAAACTCAAATGTATGTCATTATTGTCTGATTTAATCCTCAGTGATTTGCCAGAAAACCACAAATGTTATGTAAAACAGACCAAATTATGAGTTAAAAATCTGAAGAGTTAAGAGGTATGCCTTCTAGTATTCCTTGGACGGAAATCTGTCACCATGGCTCTCATTTCACTATCCATCTGTTTGCAACTGAATGAATCTGAAGCTTCAGGTAAAAACTATTATGCAGGAGTCAAGTTCTTCCTCCTTATGACAGCCATACTAGGCCTCCAGTTCCCCTGACATGTATGCCACTGATTACTGATAACAGCCTCTTTCTGAATCTTCTATAGACTGCAGTGAGAGAAGTGCGGGTCCCTCACTCTTCCAATGGAAGAGGCATGGGGGCCAATATCTGCAGACTACTACTCTCACTCTGGATGTCCCCTCTAACACCCAGACTACTGGCCAAGCTTTGGTCACAGACAGACAGTCTACCCCTATGCAAAGTAGTCAGCATGTCAATCCCTTGAGCTGTGGGTGATCTCTTCTGTGGGTAACTGATGGGTGCAGACACAACTCAGTTATCCAGACTTAGAGATTTAGTCATAGAAATTGCAAAGGACTGGTTGTGGGAATGTCATCGAGTCAATTCAGTTTAATTTCTTGCCCGTTCTGCTTGAAATGTTTTTTTTTTTTTTTTAACTGCAAGTGCATGCACTCGAAACTCTCCTTAGCATGGAGAACATCAGTATCTGTGCAGTAACAGAAAGCTGGTTCAAGGCTCCCGAGAGCACCCCAGCACTACCAGGTTATACCTCATACCATGCTTTTCAGCCCCAAAACTTGGACCGAACCACAAAAGGAGGGGGAGTATCAATATTCATCCAAGATACCCACACCTCCAGGTTGTTGGCACAGCACAAAGCATCAGAGACTATCCATGTGCAACTAACAGTGGGTAAAACTGCCTTCCAGTTTATAGCCTGCTACAGACCACCCTCCCAAACCCTGGAACCCCACTTGGCCTTCCTGAGAACACTGGAAAATATGAAGGTCTCTCCAAACACCATTATATTGGGCGACTTCAACTACCCAAACATAGACTGGGAGCATTACTCTAGCTCCAACACCCTAGCAAAAGGTTCCTAGAATTTATAAACTCAAATGCTATGGAACAACTTGTTACCACTCCCACAAAAGGGGAAAACATACTGGACCTGATCATCACCAACATGGGGACTCTATGCTCCAGACCAGAAGTGTATCCCTCATTGGTAAGATCAGACCATAAACTAATCTCACTGGATATTCACATCCCGACCCCACCCCCTGCCCAGAAAACCACAGTGAAAAACTTCTCAAAAGCAAATTTCACACTCCTCAAAACCGAGGTGGAATCCTTCAAATCCCCCGAGCCTGCGGAAAATACGGCCCAGACCGCAGAATCCTTTATAAACGCATTCTATGAACACCTTCAGGAATGCATGGATCATGCAATCCCAAATAAAACCAAGACCCAATCCTCCAAAGGCAGACGTCCTGTCTGGTGGACCCCAGCCATAAACAAACTATACAATAGAAGGAGGAAGCTACTACATGATAGAGCAAAATCCCAAAAAGGGAAGGCATCTCTGATCAGTATTAGCAAAAAAACTACGGGCACTCATAAAATCGTCTAAGGCCAGCTTCGAGAGAAAAATTGCACAGGACACAAAAGATAATCACAAGGCTTTCTTTAGTTATGTTAGGAACCTGGGTGGGAATTCCCAGATATGCTCAGAATTAGTCCAAAATGGCAAAAAAATACATCAAACCCACAGACATTACCAACATCCTAGCTGACAGGTTCAGCGCAAACTTCTCCCCCCCTCCCCACCAAAAGGGCAAATATCTATCCCAGCAGAGTGCTGCCCCCCTGACATCTCAGATGGTCAGGTAAGAGCCGCCCTCTCCAAAGCAAAAAACACAACATCAATGGGACCAGACGGTGTCCTGGGCTGCGTCCTACATGAACTCCAAGAAGAGCTAAACCCAAACATAAAACTACTGTTCAATCTCAGCCTTACTACAGGATATGTACCCAAAGAGTGGCGTACAGCAACAGTGGTCCCTCTCCACAAAGGTGGTGCCTCAACGGATCCTGGAAACTATCGCCCCATAAGCCTGACTAGCTTGGTCTGCAAAGCTATGGAAAGGATCATCATGAACCTCATAAATAAAGATATTGGGGACCTACAGACACTGGATCCTACCCAGTTCAGCTTTGTTAAGGGCAGATCCTGCCTCTTAAACCTGGTCAATTTCTTTGAAACAGTCACCAAGGCCATTGATGAGGGAAAGGTGTTCCACACAGCCTACCTGGACCTCGCAAAAGCCTTCGATACAATACCCCACTCGGGCATTATAGATAAGCTCACCAGCATAAATATAAACCCCTATGTCACTAGATGGGTTGCAAACTGGCTCAAGGACAGAACCCACATGGTTAGAATTGCTGGAGCCATGTCTGACTCCAAACCAGTTACAAGTGGCATCCCACAAGGCTCAGTCCTGGGACCTCTCTTGTTCGGTATATATTTCTCAGAGGTATAAGCCAACACGGAAGGACTGTGGCTGACCAAGTTCGCAGATGACTGCAAACTGGGCGCCATAACTGACTCTCCAGCCAACACAAGCATCCTCCAAAAGGGCCTCATAGAAACAGACAACTGGTGTATAGTCATCTCCTTTGGCAAAAACAAAGTGCCCACAAATTACCACATAGGTGGTAATCCATTAAGTACAGAAGAAGTAATTAGGGACCTGGGGACCCAAGTTGATAGCAGTCTCTCATTTGACAACCACATGGCCAAAGTGGTTAGAAAAACATTTTATATAGCCCACCTAATCATGAAGGGATTCACATCTAGATCAGGGGAGGTCATCGTGCCTCTTTACTCATCCCTCATCAGGCCCATAATTGAGTACAATGCCCCTTTTGGGATGTACCTTACCAGACACCTGCAGCAACTGGAAAGATCCCAAAAGTACCTCAACAAGAGGATCAAAGGGCTCAAACAGATGCCATATGCTGCCCGATTAAAGAAACTCCAGCTCTACTCAGAGGCATACCGCCTGCTCAGAGGCAATCTGTGACTAACGTATAAAGCCATGTCCAACCCGGAATTAATGGACATGCTGCACCTCAGAAAATCCAAATCCCATCGAGCTACGCGCTCGAGAGACTTGAACCTCAGCACTGAAATAAATAGGACATGCTGGAGGGACAGATTCATAACCCAGAGGCTCCCTTCACTCTGGAATAAAATCCCAGTCCAGGTTAGGCAGAGTCCCTCATTGACTCTCTTCAAGAGGAATCTTGATGAGTGGATGGGAGATCGTAGGTTTACCCTGGGTATCACTTCTGTGTCACTGTTAGACAGAGGCACAGTATACTAACCTCGAAAAAGGGCATAGCAAAATTAATTTAATATGGGTGGCGAAAGCCAAACACACTCTGGCTAGGCTTATAAATGCCCTAGGGCAGATAGCCTAGTATGAACCTATGAACCTAAGTGCAAAGCACTTTTTAGCAGGCTACCACCTAATGGAGGTAAGAAGGAACAAAGGATTAGTAATCACTGAATCTATAACTATGGCTTTTGCTATTAACCAAGCAAAGTATGTTTTTCCTACAGGCATAACTCTTAACTGATTTTTGCAGAATGTCCAGATTTTTGTCTCATATTTTGGTCTGTTCCTCATAACATTTGTGATTTTCTTGATTTTTGTTGCAAATCAGTGAAGAATGAATTCACTAAATAAGTAAAGTAATTTGAGTTTCAGACTTCATGTCATTCAGAAAAATGCATGGTAACATATGACCTTTTATTCTAGCAATTTTCTAAGTTTATAAGAGCAATATTTAAAATGTGTACCTATTTTTGAGGCTCTGCCCCCCCCCCCATTATTTTTGGCTTTGTCCAGGTTTTTTATGCTAAGAGGTTGAGAGCTGTGCCTCTAAGGTTTTGGATTCATGAACCCAAGGAACTAGCAGTGGGCACAATTCAACTGTCAGAAGTCATATCTGAGTCAATACTGTTACTGAAGGAATGCGTTATCATTAGGCTGCAGTCCTTCTTCCTCTTCCTGACCTTCAGAACAGCCTCCTGCATACAGAATTAGATTTAACTTAAGGGAAAAGGAACAGTACTCTGATTGATTGAGAGGTAATTATTTGTAGACAATTAGGTAGTTCAATATATTTATGTAAGGAAACACATACACAATATGTTTGAATACCCTCCCCAACTTTCTGCTTACTTTCAAAAATCTGTTTTTTGTAACTCGGTAACCACACACTAAACAGCTTCCTCACAGTATAAAGAACATAAGTGCACCACGAATATAAAGATAAACAAAAATAGCAGACGTTGAAGTCAGCAGCTGCATCACTGTACGAGTTTGCATGAGTGTGTGTGTGTTTGTGTGTGTGTATGTGCTGTTAGGTGAAGGAACCATTTGCAGAATGAAGCAAATGCTGGTGTGCATATAGATGCATTGATGTTAGACATGTTGCCATGAATACCTACGAAGGGTAGGGCCACTGTTAGTTCTTATACTGTGTAGTATAACACTATGCTCACAAGGGTTGGGTATCACCCTGTTAGGAGCAGTCCCAGAAAATCCATTAGGTGACAAATCAAAGGGAAATAAACACTAAAATGGTGAAAAATACAAGATTAAACAAAATAAGTAATACTGATAACTCTAAACATGCACAGAATAAGAATTAGTTTGTGAAAGGGAGAAACAAATGAGACAGCAGAATGGCATCTAACAAAATAAAGAAAAAAGTAAGGAAATGATACAAACAAAGCTGGGCTTATAAAATGGAGGGTTTCAAAGGTTAAGAAAAAAAAAGACTGCAGGAAATGATTCTGTGGAAAGAAATTGGCATTTGGGAAGAGAAGAGGAATTTCAGGATGGGTTCCTGAAAAAAAAAGAAAAAGAAAGAAAGAAAAAAAGAAAAAAGAATCTGACTTAGCTGAACTGAACTTTAGTGTTTGTTTTATCGCCTTTCTGAAAATTTGGACTTACATCACTTTGACCAAGGAAGGTAACAGTCAGGAATAATACATAATCCCTAAAACAAACCAAAAGGTTAAACTCAGGTTAGAGTCTCTTGTAGTGGGAATGAATTAAAAAAAAAACATTATGAAAGAGACATGTACTTAACTTGTTGATCCTGAAATAACGGCTTCCTGTGTATCTCCAGTGTGCTATACCTTAGGCAGATAATTAGTGCAGTCAGATTTATTGTGAATGAATACCCTAGAAAGTTACAATAAAAAAGTGAAATGAATTAACAAACCCGGTTCTGGTGTCTGTCTCCTATCTTATGTCACTCCAAGCTAAAGGATTATGCTTTTACAGGAGCTAACATTTTTAGCTAAATGCCTGCAATCTGCCTCCTCAATGTCCAATTTTAATACACATTTGTAGCACTTCTTCAGACTACAACAAAATTCACAGATCTTGAATGAAATTGGAGCACATAAACTGATTTGAGAGTCGAAGGTCTGACTCTGAATGCAGTGTCCTGTCCAGTACAACCAATGTCCTCCTCAGTCCTTTGCTTTGTGCTGGGAACAGTGATGTCAGAATATTCCCAAATGATTATGTTTTTTTCCCAGATATTTGGATGACTTTATATAGCCATGACAAAGGTGTTATATTTATAAAGAATGGAAAGAATGACAACATTAGTGGCACATCACCAAATACCTTGATATGGTCGGTAATCCACCATGTCTTCCTATCCATAAAGTATGGTAAGGATAACAAAGGAACTGTACACCTGCATTTTAGTAGTCTTTCCATAGTCAACTTCCCAAAGGAGATGTTAGCTCACTGGATCCTGCACTGAACCTCACTGCCTATGTTTACTGGTAGGGAAAGAGGCTTCTGAGAATTGGAGAAGTGCTTAGATGTCTCTTGGGCCTGTGTCCCACACTGCTGAATTATGGAACTTCTTCTTCAAGTCCTTGGACAAGTCAGCAGAATATTGTGGGCTGTTCTAACTACAAGTTAAAGATTAGGATATCTTATATTTGAACTGCTACACCAAGGAATAGGTTACCATATCATAATAGGTCAGTAGCAACACTGAATATTTTGAAGGCAGCTTAGATAACTACTATGGGGATGTAAAATGTGTGTTTCTCAGAAAAGCTACAGACTCACAAATAAATATTTTGGTGTGTGAATTTGAATATGACCCATGGCTTCATAAAGTTAAATGGAGGTCATGGGCATTGTGAAGCTTTTGCAGCCTAGATTTCACTTTACACAGTCATCTATATATTGAAAATCAGTGGCATATGCCTGGGAAAATGTATTCTGAATGGCACAAACAACCCCCCCCCCCCCACACACACACACACACACACACACACACAAACACACATACAATCCAGCCACTAAGCAGCATTTGCTTGT